>NW_020171530.1:0-26045 GCF_001040885.1 Strongyloides ratti | reverse complement strand
AAAAAAACTTATTAATGCAAAAAAATAAGAGAAACTTAGCATTAATTGAAGTAAAAAAATTCCACATAACTTAAAAAATTATGTTTTAACACCAACTGATTTTTTTAAGCTTATTCAAATATAGAGGATTCTATATAATACCACATTCCAAAATTTTAGAAACTTTAAAAGCTAATAAAATAGAAAACAAAAGAGTAACAGCAGACGTTGGATTCAAAGCCAAAGAGTTTGATATGTGGGAGTAATATAACATTGAGGATGTTAAAAAAATACTGCAAAATGTCAAAAACATTAAAATTATAAAAAAAAGTTATAAAAACTTAAAATACAATGCTAAAAATTTTTTTTTATAAAAATTAAGCATATAAAAGTGTTGTTTTTAAAAACTTTTTTCTAAATAACTTTTTTCTCCATGAAATCCAAATATGGTGAAAGTGTATCTAGGGGTTATCAAAGACGCTGAATTCATTTTTGATATTTTCAAGATTGAAGGTCTTCAATTCTGATGACTTTCAGACAATAATTTTTTTATATTAAAACATTTTTAAAATCTATGTATCTAGTTGAAAAGATCATGAAAAATGAGGTATATAAAGTCATATTTTATAGGCATATCAATGAGATACACTTGGAAAACTAAAAATGTATACCTGCAAACAAATAGCTCTAGCGCTTCGTACGACAGAGCTATGAGGCTAAATTTTACCTCAGGTTATACTTCACCTAGGTACATAATTTAAGCATAAAATATTGGGACATTGCAAAAATGTTTGTCTCATATTAAAAAAATTACTCGATTTTCTCAAGAAAAGTGTTTTAATCATTTTTAAAAAATTTTTTTCTTTAAAATTGTTATAACTTTAAATTCAATTTACCTCATCACTTCAAAAGTGTGAGTGAAACCGCAAGTTAAATTAGAAAAGGCGCATTTTTTTATTTCTAAATTTATTTTAATTTTTTATATCAAAAATTTCTAATATTTATACTATTTTATATATAAGAAAAATTTTTAGTTTCATTGCAAAAACATAAATAATTAAATAAAATGATAACGTTGCTATACATATTCTTTTAAAAAGTGTAACAAATTTGTTTAAAAATATTTAAAAGTTATTTGAATTTTTTTACAAAATTTTAATTTATTGGTGTAATTAAAATTATATATCTTACAAAGTACAGCTTTGCGAGCAAGCGTGTGCGAAATACGCGCTTGTTAAATATGTTATACCAAGTTTTCCCATGATTATAAATGATGGATTTGTTTTATTATTGCTAATTGAATGTAATTTTTTTATCCGTCTATTACTTGATTCAAATCGGATACAATTAATTACCCATAATGATCGGTAATTCTTTGCAAAAAGTGGGTAATGTAATATTGAGTGTAATTTCATTGTATCTTTTGTTTCTGAATGCATCAAATTATAATAGAGATTTTGAAAACAATTAATTTCTTTTTCTAAAATTGCAATATCATTATCAGAAAAATTTTTTTTCATAAACGTTAATTGACAAATATTAAGAATTTTTTCTAATTATTCTTTTGCGTTTAAGAAAATTTTTGTATCTGCTTCAGCTAAAATTTCTAAACCTTTTTGACTACTCCAAAGTTTCCATAAAGCCCTTTTAAATGATAACTGTTCTGACCCTGTAAGGAAGAAAGAATCTTTTTTTGGAGATTCTTAAATGATAGTTTTAAAGCAAAATATCCATCTTTAATGACTGTTAAAATATTTTGAATTTTATATCAGATTTATTGATAATTCTTGTTTCTTTTTCAACTTTTTTCCAATTTATGAAAGTTTCAATATGCTTTTTTTAAAATTTCTTGTCGTAAAAAACTATTTTCTAGCATGTTCTATAAATACAATCTTCTAAAATTCTTTCAAGTAAATCATGGATAGGATCAGAGTATTCATTCAGTGGATATTTTACACTTCCTTCAAATTGATTGTATCGCAACACATCTTCCTTGTTGACATTTTCACATTTTTTGAACAAATGAAAATGACGATTTTCTATTAAACATGTTATACAACATGAGTCACTATTTCCATTGAATGATTTTGGTAAATGATAAACATCTTGAAGGAAAACATAATCACTAGTTAATGCCATAAATTCAAATTTTACAATTTTTTTTTGTATTTAATTTGAAGGTCTTCAATTTTATCAATTAAAAATCTTAATAATTTATTGTATTTTGTTGTTTTTGTAACTTCTGACTTTATTACTCTAATAGTTTGTATATTTTTAACTTTTGAAGTTAATTTAGCAACTTCAGTATTTTTTAGCAAATGAATTTTATATGAAACATGTAAAAATGATTCTGTAGCACGATAAGAACTTAAAGGATTATTTGATCGTATGTCATCAGCATATAAAATTATTTTCAATTTTTCAACAGGTGGAATTTGAAGTTTTTTCATTAATAATGGTGCTGATTCTTTTAATGGCAATTAGTAAAAAAATTTTCTGTCTTTTCTTATAGATTCATTATTTATATCATCTTTTGGCACAATAATTTCATTCTCATCAGTAATGTCTAAGTTTTGTATCGATTTCTTATCATCTTTTATTATATTTTCACAGGATATTTCTAACAAACCGCATTTAGCATTAATAGTTTCTTGTGATTTCAACGGTGCTATTGTATCCGTTAAAAAATGCTTCAATTGTTCAAAATTCTTTTCTGTTCCTGGACAGTTATCAAAAAATTAAAATATCAATTTTTTATAATAAATTTCCCATTCTGTAATTGTTAAGGGCATTAATTCATCATTTTCCATTAAAAATAGTTCTTCAAATAAATCTAATTCTTCTTTAAATTGCCATAAATCATTTTTACTATTAGTTGAAAGAAAATCTTGATAATTTTTTATTTATGAAATAAAAGATATTTCAAGTTTTGTAGTATCAATTTCCATAGATCTAATTGAATTTGTAGAATTTTGAAGTTGAAATGAACTATTATTTCCAATATTTGGTGGTTTTTGAAAATGTTTTCTTATCAAATGTCTTTTATAAGAAATAGCATTGATTTCAGTTGAGAATGATTTACAAAATCTAAAGAATAAACAGTTTATTGAAAAAACATTTTTTTTTACCTATCTCCTTTTTGTTTTATACATGAATCTTCAACACATATATATTTTTTTTATCATATTTACATTCAACATAATGATATAATGAAAAATGTGATTCAAAATTAGAAATTGGAATTTTTAAACTATTTTCCGGATTATTATGATTGAAACACTTTGGACATCTAAGTTGCATGTTGATTTTATTACAAATTAAATAAATCTATAATTATTTTTAATATGTAAGAATAATAAATATAAAAATTGTATATAATCATAATAGATTTAAAAAAATGTTTTTTAGGTTTTAAAAAATAAATCTGATAATATATTAAAAACGATAATACAAAATTTATGTTCAAATTTCAATTACACTTAATTTATATATTTAAAATATTTAAAATTTTATGTATAAAAATGTATAAAATTATCACTTTAAGGATGCTTTTATTTTGTGTATTCTTTGGTTGATTATGTATACATTTTTGTTTTAAATTCTATAGTGAAACTTCAAAAGAAAAAAGAAAATACAACATGTATTGTTAACAATCTTTTTATTGGAACTTTGTAAAAAAGTTATAAAAGTTATATAGTATTATATTGTAAAATTAAAGTACTTTTTCTATTGATACTACTATTTTTTAAATTTTAAATAAAGTTTTTTTTTGCTATTATTATTATATTATTAATTAAATCTATTATAAATAAACAAAAAAATTTATAAAGTAAGTTTAATACTTTTATTGAAAAAAAATAATAAAGTATTAGATGAAAGAGAAAATAAAATTTTTTCAACAATCTGCAATTGAAAATATTGGAGGAGAGAAAGAAAATTCAACACGGGTTATGTATTTTAATCCATTATACGATATTATAAAAAGTAAATTGAAAACAACTTTTGTGGAACAAGATACTAACATTTTAATTGAAGAATGTTGTAACGAAGAAGTTAGTGAAGCTTCAATTAAAAATTTTAAGACATTATTAGCAAAATTATTTTTCGATCTTCAAATAGATGAAATAGTCGACAGAAAATTAAATAAGTGCAAGATAATTATCAACATAATAGAAATTTTGCTTCTTGGAAAGAGTAGAAAATTTGTTCAACATCATCAATTAAGGGTTATGCAAAACTAGTAAAAAAGCTTGTAAGAGAATAGCAGAAAAGTATTCTACTTGTCAATGAATCAAATATTCTTTCGATGATCTTGAAAAATTTATTGAAATTAAAGAAAATATTAAAAAAATTGATAAAAATTTAGAAAAAGATTTTTCAATCAAATGCAACATTAGAAAAGAAAAAATAAGAGAAATATTTGATATGGTATTTAAATATTACCAACAAAAATTTAAAAAGAAAATACCATTACACTTTGCGAAAATTTAAATGATATTAATATGCTGTTAGATCTTGGTTTGAAGAATATGGTTTTGACAGAAAAAATTTCAATTGATGAAGTGAGCAAAAAGAAGATTATTATGGTAAAAAGAGAAGGATTGTTTTATCTATATTTCAAGGAAAATAAATATAATGAATATACGTGTCTTAAAAAAGCATTGTACAAGCTTATGCTACTTTCATCTGTAACAAGAGCAGAAAGTTGTTTGTCGTTTACAAAAATAATGCCTCTATTTGACCTTTTTTACAATGCAGATAAATCAAAATTTCTTGGACCAAAATTGAAGTACCATGATAAATCTGTACAGATTTATAAGAAAATTAAAAGCAGTTTAAATATATAATTCATTTCTATTAAATTTTTTTTATTTATTTAATTTTATTTTTAATAAAAAATATTTTTACTTTAATAGATTTTTAGAAAGTTTTATTATCAACGTTCAAATGGCATATTATTTTATATCAAAAATGTTTTTGTAAAAAATATGTGTTAAGAAAAATAAATAATGCACATTGTCAGAAAAATTAACGTCTAATTGGTAAACAGTGGAAAAAAAATGTTCATCGGGTTGTGAGTGCACTCGGGCACCCAAACTATGAGATTCAAACGATTTTATTTCCATTAAATATCCAAAAATTAAATATATCTATTATTTCTAATATTTTAATAAAAATACTAATAACATACAAATAAATTGTCAAAAAAAGATGTCTGTTTTAAACAAAAAAAAAACTTTATAAAAGATTATTAATAAAGTTTTACATCTTAAAAGTTTATTTATTTTAGATAACTATTTTTATTTTACATCTGTGTTACTGTTGATGACAGAAAGTGTAGAACAGCAACTTCCATAAAAGTATTAATTTCCATTCTAATTATTATTGATAAAATTAAATTGATTACTAATTTTTTGTAGAGTTCTAATAAATAAGATGTAAAAACAACAAATGATAATTTTTTTTTAAAAAGTTTTTTAAAAGTAAAAAAATTAATAAGAAAAAAAATAAAATTTGAGATATACAGTTATATTTAAAAAAAACTTTTTATTATAAATTATATAAGAATATTATTGCACAAATTAAATTTATAATATCAATTTATAACTTTTAAAAAAATAATTTTTTATCTTTATCAAAAAAGCTTTAAAAATAAATTTTCTTTTTACTAACCATTTTAATTCTTAAATTTTATTGAAAAAAAAATTTTTTACAATTTAATGAGTAATTTTTAATATTATAATTTATTTTTAGTAAGTTAATATTTTTAGAAAAAAATATGTAAATAACTTTTTAGTTTTCTTTTAATAATAAAAATTTTTAAATTATTCAGGTTTCGATTCTAACAGACAATTTAAAAAAAAAATTGATAATTATAATTATTAATAACATTTTAAAAATAACTATATTAAAATTCTGTTTTGAATTAATTTTAAATTTTTATCTTTATACCACTTTTGAAAAAAATCTTTTAAAAAAATAACTTCAAAGCTACAAGATGATCTTTTTTAAAATTTTTATAAAAAAATAATACTTATAAAAAGTTATGCAATTTTTTAGATATAAAAATATTTTTGTATATAGTAATATATTTTTTTTATCCGAATTTTTTTTATTTAACAATTATTTGTATTTAGTTTGATAGATATTTTGACAAAAGTAAACATTAGAAATTTTAAAAATTAAAAATTTCTTTTTCAATTACAACTTCTTGAGGTTATGCAAATAATTGAATCATAATAATAGAAAAGAAAATAAGGAAAAATGATTTTCAAATCTTCAGCTTCATTAACCCAATCTGTAGAGCACTAGGCTCTTAATTTGGTTGTCGCAAAAAAGAGTTTCACAATAAGTTACTCTTTAAATATTAAAATGTTTTTATTATTTAAAAAGCGTAAAAAAAAATTAAAAAGAAATAATAAAATTTTTGTCTAATGTAAAATTATTAAATTTAAAAAAAAGAAGAAAATTTAAGAATAAGAATTTTTAATGTTTTCACTTTTTCAATAAGAAAAATAAGTTTTGTAAAAAAAGTTTCTTCTCAAGAAAACAAATCTTTTGCTGTTAATAATAATATTCTTAACAGTAAAAAATTATAATTTTTTTAAAAATATTTGTATTATAAAGAAAAAAATTATTTCTTATTTTTGAATTTAATTGGTCTAATTATTTTGCTATATGAACATCAATGAAACAAAATTAAATAAATATAAATTTTTATTTTTACTATTTAGATTGCTATCAAGAATTGTCTAAAAATTGTAATTCATTTTAAAATAAAGTTTAAAAGTTAAATAGAAGAATTTTCGTGGAAATTTATGTGCATTAGAACACTGTAGCCTTCCTAGCTCAGTTGGTAGAGCGTTAGACTTTTAATCTAACGGTCAGGGGTTCGAGCCCCCTGGAGGGCTTAAAGTTTCAAAATATATTGGATTGTCCCACATGAAATATTGTCCTTTTTTGTTAAATTTCTAAATGCGTGTAGCTCAGTGGAATATTAATATTTTTTCTTCTAATTACAATCATTATATTCACCACATTGTCTTCTAATGGGTAGTTCGATTTTTAAACGTTTAGAATAAAAACTTGAAAAAACTATAAGCGATAGAATCTTCAAGAGCAGATTTTAAGGGCTATCTTTTTTGAAGAATTTCTTCTTTAGGAATGATTCAAATTTTAAAAAAAATAAGGGTATGTGAGATCAAGGTCAGGGGTATATTTTGGGTAAAAGAGGAATTTTTATATTTCAAATCCTTAAGTTTTTGGAGCATGGTTTCCAAAATCTATAAGTAAGAATTTTTTGTAAAAATCAATTAGCTGTTTTTTTTTGCTAAAAAGATTTTCCCTATAGCTATTTTTATTAAAACTTTTTTAATTGTGCACAATTGGATTTAGTATTTATAGTTTCAACAAGTTTTACTAGGTTTCATAGATCCTTAGTGCACAATTTTCTCAATAAACTATCAAAATACTACCATATTCTTGTTTTGGGATTTATTGTAATTTCAAGGCATAATTTTTATGAAACTATTATAAATAAATGATAATATTGCTGCTTAGAATCTAATTCTTATCATAGGTTATGTTTCATTTAAAAAATGAGTCATTTTTACCTTCAAAAGTTAAAAAAAACAGACATCAATACGATGAATTGTTTGCTTTATATTCAACCTTGGCGATAACCTTTGACCTTTTTTTTTTGAGTATCTATTTTGCTACAAATGGTTAGAAACTCTAGATTTTGAAACATCTAAAGCTTCAGATGTTATTCTGACCATCTGTAAAAAAATAGATTTTAAAATCGTGCTTCAAGAGCCTTTAATCAAAGAATGAAATTTTTCTTCACGCTGCGCATTCTCAAACTTCTCATTTTTCACCCTGAATCTTTTAAAAAATTTTTGTACTATTGGATTAGTTGCCCAACAATTTTTAATTTCATAAAATTTATTCAAAAATTAACTAAATTTAAAAATTTTGGTACTATTGGATTAGTTCCCACCAATTTTTATTTCATATAATTTATTGATAATAAAAATATTTTTTGCATATAAATTAATATATTGGTAAGTGATATTGATATAAATAAGTTAAAAAAAAATTTTTTTTACTGATAAAAACGTAAATTAACAAATTTCTTGCATAAACAACCAAAAAAGCAAGAGAAACAAGAGCTATTTGATATTAGATTCATTTTTTATCAATTTTTAGAAGAAATTTACTAATTTTTTTTTTTTTTAGTAAATTAGTAAAAAATGAATGCTTATCAACTTTATAAAGATATCCCAGATGAAACTGCAGCTGTAAGATATCTTCAAAAGCTTGGTTTAATTCCTGAAACAAAGGAATGCGAAAATAGCCATGAAATGAAGCTTTGTGTTAGCACAGTGATCAGATGGAGATGTTTTCTTAGAGGCTGCAGAAAACAGGTTGGAGTGCCGGTCGGAACATGGTTTTAGGGAACCAGAATGCCACTAAAAACGGTAATATCGTTCATATATTATTAGGCAAATAAAGAATTGTCTGGGAAAAGAATGAAAAAAGAATTGGAGCTGGATCCAGGTACGACTGTAGACTGGAACAGTCTTCTGAGAGAAGTGTGCCTTTTTATGAAGAAAAAAAACGGAAATAAGATTGGAAGAAAGAGATTAACTGTGGAGGTTGATAAAACCTTCTTCGCGCGGCGGAAGAATTATACCGGAAGAATGCTGAAACAGTAGTGGTGCTTTAGAGAAATCTGCAGAGAGACCAAAGAATGTTTCGTGGTGCCTGTGGCATATAGGACTTCAGAGACTTTAATGGAAGTTTTGAAGAGAAGGATGGCTTCAGAAACTCTTATAATATTAGATATGTGAAAGAGATACTCCCAAGTAAGTGCTTCTGCGTATGAGCACTTAAAGGTGAATTAAAAGTATAATTTTGTGGATCCACTGACGAATGCTCATATCCAGAACATTGAAAGAGTCTGGAGGTCAGTGAAAAAGAGCTCCAAAATACAAAATGGGACAGACAGAAGCATGTTGGAGGGGTACATGCACGAATTTACATGGAGGAAGAAAAATAAAGATAATGAATTCCAGTCTATATTAAGGGACATTATTATTTTTAATAATTTTTTAAATGAAAAATAAATTTTTTTTTTTTTTATTTCTTTTTTCATTTTATTGGAAACATTTAAGGGTATTTATTCTTTAAAAAATTTTGGTACTTTGTGGTTAGAACCTCTCCATATACTAATTTAATAAAATTAACATATAAAAATTATTTTTTATTTCCATATTAAAATATTATATGATAATTTTTTAAAATTATTAAAATAAAATAAAGTTTGATATCTGATTTGAATTAAAAATAATTATTTTTTTTATAAACAATAAAAATTCCTTTTTTTCCAGAGTTTTGAGTATTTTTACACTTACAAAAGAGATTTCTGATAAAGAAAAAGCAATAAAATATCTTAAAGATTATAATCTACTTCCAACGGTAAGAAAATGTGAAAATAGACATTTTATGAGGCTAAATTTAACGAATACAATAAGATGGCGTTGTAATTTAAGAAGTTGCTGCAAAGTGAGTAGAATAAGTGTAAATTCATGGTTTGATAGAACCAGATTGCCATTACAAAAGGCAATCTCATTGATTTATTATTGGGCTCATAAAAAATCGTCTGTTGAAGATATGAAGAGATAATTGGGTCTGAATGCAAGCACATTTGTTGATTAAAACAGTTATTTAAGAGAAGTTTGCCTATATATGGAGAAGAAGGAGGAAAAAAGTTAACAGTGGATGAAACAATCTTTTCGCGAAGAAAAAATAATTGTGGCAGAATCTTACCGCAGCAATGGTGTTTTGGAAGAATTTGCAAGGAAACAAAAGAGTGTTTTGTAGAACCAGTTGCAAATAAAGCTTCAGAAACGCTAATGAAACTTTTGAAAAAAACAGTGGCTTCAGAAACACTCATTATTTCTGATATGTGGAGAAGCTATTCTCAAGTAAGTGATTCTGGGTATGAGCATTTGGAACTGAATCACAAATATAACTTTGTGGACCCACTAACAAATGCTCATACCCAGAACATTGAAAGAGTTTGGAGATCCGTAAAAGAAAGGTCCAAAAAACACTGTGGAACACGGAAAAGCATGTTAGAAGACTACATGTATGAATTTACATGACGGCAAAAAAATAAAAAAAAAGAATTTGAGTCCATTTTAAAAGACATTCGTTTTTATTATAAATTTTTAAGTAAAAAATAAAGTTTTTTTTTAACTTTTTTTTTAAGTTACAAAAGGGGATCGGATAGAAATCTCATCTCTCAAAATTTTATAAAGAAAAGAAAACTTTTGAAGGGAGTTATGGGTATTTGAAAATGACAAAGTTATAACCACAAAGTACCAAATTTTGTTGACCGTCGTCAATTCGCTCTCAATGTAAATCGCAACTTACAAATATTTACATAAAAGTTTTTTTTTTGGGTAGTTTTAGGCACTAAAATAAAAATAATAAAACAAACTTATAATTACTTAATTTATTAATATTTTTACTTTTTTTAATAATTTATAATATGTTTCTGTTACTTAATTAAATTTTTGTGTAAATGCTTTTATTTTCAACTTTTTTTTATCACTGATTACATTAAACAATCTTTTTTAAAATAATTTCAAGAAAGTTTTATTTTTATAAATAATTTTTCATTTTAAATGTTAACATTTATAAATTTTTACTATTTTAATGTAGCAAATTTTTATAAAAATTTTTAATATTATTTTTTTTAAATTTTTTAGATAATTTTATTAGAAAAGAATAGTAATAAAATTAAAAAACAACTTAAATTTATTTTTGAAACAAATTGAAAATTTTTCTTTGAATAAACTAAATAATATTTTTTTATTTAATTAATCAGTATTATTTATTTCATTATTAATTAAATAAATTAATCCTATTTTTCCAATTACTGTATATGCTGGATTCTTTTTGTTATTTGAAATTGCATAAAGTTTTTTAATTATTCTATTTTTAGACTCAAAACGTATACATGAAATTGCAACAAAATTTCTATATCTTTTAGCATAAATTGGATAATGCAGCAATGAATAAAATTTCATTGAACATTTTGCTTCATCAACGACATATTCAAAAGAATACTTTAGAAAATTATTAATTAATATTTCAAAGTTTTTTAAATTGTTATCAGTTAAATCATTTTTTGTATTAATAATATAATAAATTTTTAATATCTTACTAAGTGATTTTTTTGAAGCAATTAAAACTTCATTATTTACATTTTCAAATAAAAAAGCATATTCATTTTCTGTCATTAAATAAAGAAGAGCTCTTCCAAGAGCTAATTGCTTTGCTCCTGATAAATTATTTTTTTTTTTTCAATATTATCGTGAAAAGTGTATCTTGAAAAAAATCTGTCTGTTATTATTGAAGAAATTTTTTGGCTTCTATCTTTTTTATTAAATTTTCTTATTTCAATTTTTACTGGATTCCAATTCATTGTTACATTTGGAAGTCGTTGGTAATTGTTATCATAAAATGTCATTTTTTGAACAATTACAAAAAAAACATTTCCAAGAATTCCTTCCAAAATATCGTGAAATGAATCACTATATTCATTGAGAGGATATTCAAGTGCAGAAGAAAATTTTTTTTTTCTAAGTATATCAATTTTGTTTGCTTCTTCACATTTTAAAATATTTTTAAAGTTTCTTCCTTCTATCAAACATGTTCTGCAACAAGAACCACCTTCTCCTATGAAACTTTTTGGTAAATTGAAAACATCTTGTAAAAAAGAATGATCTCCACAGAAACAAAATATTTTAAATTTTATTTTTTTATTCATATGTGTTATTTCCAATTTAAATAACATTTTTTTTATTTGCTCAAGAAGCCAATCATATTTACAAAATTTTGCCACTTCTGACAAAACAATTCCTAAAGTAAGAATATTTTCTAATTTACTGCATTATTTTGCAATGTCCTGATTGTTTGGAATATGTAATTTGAATGCTACATGCAAAAAAATGCCAGTGCTTATATATTATTTAAAACCGTTATTTGATTGAATATCATCACTATAAAGAACGACATTGATTTCTTCAATTTGTGGTATTTTTAATCTTTTTATTAGTGGTGGAATTGTTTTTTCAGTAGGTATATAGTAAAATAATTGTTTATCTCTTTTTTTATATCTCCTTCTGTTTCATCATTACTTATTAAAATTTCATCATGATTAGTTATTTTTATGCTTTCAACCATTTCTTTTCCTTTTTTAATAAGATTTTTAAAATCAATTTTAAGAAGAGCTGATTTAGCATTTAAAACAGATTTATTTTTTATTAGATTAAAGGCTTTTTTTAACAATAATATAATATCTATAAAATAAGCTTCAGTTTCTGGTGCTTTTTTAAAAAAATCACAAATAATTTGCATTAAATATTTTTTCTATTCATTAACATTTTCTATATTAAAATCACAAAAATCTTTTTGAAATAAATCTTCATTTTCTATTAACAAATCTGTCCCAAAATTTCCTTCAAAATTTTTTTCATTTATTATTGGCTGATTTATTTCAATATTTTCAATACGGGTGTTTATTTCTTTAGCAAATCTTGTTGTTTTTTTATGCTTCAAAAGACAATAATTATAATAACTTTTAAGCTGCATTTGTCCTTTATTTTTAATTGTATTTGTTGCAGCAATTCTAAATTAAAAGTTAAAAATTAAAAAATTTACTAAATAAAAATACCTATGTTTATTTCTATTAAAATTTCTAAATTCTTCTTCAACACAGTAAAAATTTACATTTTCTTATTGTCTTTATCCATGGTAATTTTGAAAGTGAAGCATTAATGAACTTAACAAGACTTTTCTACTATTTTAAGATTCTGAATTGAAAAACAAGCAGAACAGAAAACGCTGTGCATTTTTTAACTTAAAAATAAATATTCTTTATAATTATTAATTTAATTTTTATATTTATTTTTTTAAATAAAAAAAAGAATATTATAAATAAAAGTTTTAAATGATAAAATATTTATTAAAATACAATAAATTAGCACATTCTTATATTTTTTTAATTATTAAACAGTAATAAAATTTTTACAAATAACAACATTACATTTTTATATTGAAATCTAATTCATTATTCATACTATTTCTAAAATATCATTACTTAACTTTGAAAATTTAAAATAAAAGTTTGTATTAAATTGATAGAATTAAAATAACTAACTTAACATTTAAAACGTTTTTGTAAATATAAATATTTATAATAAGTTATCTATAAGTATTTTTTTTATTTAATAATTTAAACTTAGTTTATTTTATTTGTTTATTAAACTTATAATGTTAAAAATAAAAATGTTTTTGATAATTAATCTCTTTGTTTAAATTAAAATGACAATAAAATTATACATTTTGAATTTCATGATAATTGATTTTAATGAATTTAGTATAAATATTTTTTGTTTCATCATTTTAAGAACTTTCATAATTTTTATTTCTCTAAAAATTATTATTTTATGTTTCAATTGAAAAATGATTTTTTAATGTTTTTTTTTATTAGTATATTTTTTATCCTTTATTTTGTTTTAATAAAACAGTTATTTTACTAAGATACAGAGAACGTTGAAGAAAATAATGTTGTTCAACTTGTTAAAATTAGCTTTATTATAATTAAACGATATGCCAGAAAAAGAGACAGTTAGTAAAGAAAATGAAATCGGTAATAAAGAAAATGAAATTGTTGTTGAAGATGTTAAAAAAAGTTCTAATTTCAAATTTAGTGTGTTTTAAATATAATTAAAATTAGATTTAAAATGTTTATTGGATGAAAAAATATTCTTTGAAGCAATAAAAACAAAGTTGAAAAATTTTATGATTTCTACTGATAAGAACGATATAATTAAAGTAAGTTTTTTTTAATTTTTATTGCTTTTAATTTATTAACATTTTATTGAAAATAAAAAACAACATATCAACAGAAATTAAAAATGAAAAGAATTTGCTATGAATTGTATCATAAATTAGAAGTTGATGAATTATTAGAAAATAAAAAAAGAAAATATGCTACATATGTAAAAGGAATTGAAAAATTTTTTGGAATTGAAAATGGCATTTTAGATTCGGAGCAGGTGAAATCAAATGTTACAAATTACGGAAAAAACTATCCAAATAGAAAAGAAAATGAATGGAAAAAATTTGAAATTGCTGAATTTAAAAATTATTTTAGAGATAAAGAAAAATTAAGTAACTTTAAAAAAAATATTTTCACAGCTTTTGAAAAAAAATTTAATTTAAATAAAAAAGCTGTTAAAATGAAATGACAAAAAATTTGGAGTCTTTATGATCAATTATCAAAAAGTGAAGAAAAAGATAAATTAGTTCCAGAAAATAAATATTTAAAATTTTTAGAAGGTATAGGACAAAAAAATAAAATTCCTTCTTCATCATCTTTAAAAATAACAGTTACAAAAGACAATAATGTTTTTCAAATTTTAATTGAAGATATTGTTTATGGAAAGTATGGAGAAAATATTGAACAAATATAATTAGAAGCTGCTCTTTTGATTGGTTGTACAAGATTGGAGCCACCAAATAATTTAAATAAAGTTTTTAGTTTTTTTTTAATTAGTGTTCAACGTTGATGAAAAAAAAATTTGAGGTCCAAGATTACAATACTACGCTTCTGCTAGAATGGCATATGAAAAAAGAAAAAAATTTCTTATTTAAAAAAATTTTTACTGAAAAATATTTTTTTGATAATAAATATATTTTTACAAATTTACTTATAAAGTTCATACCTATATGTCAAAATGTTTTACATTAAATATATTTTTTAAGTATTATATATATTAATTAGCAAATTTGATATATTATATCCCTTAAAAAATAATAAAATTTACGATTTTTTTTTAATATGTCAAATTTTTACGTCAAAATTGAATTTGATGTAGAAAACTTTGACATATAGGTTTTTTGTGCACACATAATTGCTAAAAAAAATAAAAATTTTTAAAATTTTTGTTATTTTTTTATTTAAAATTTTATAAATAAAAATTTATTTTTTTACTTCGTTTGAAAAAATTCTATTATCAATTGTATTTAGTTTAACTTAAATAACATTTTTATTTTATATTATTTCATTAATAATTTGATAAAATAAAGAAAAATTGAAAAAAAAATATTTCATACCAGAGCCTCCGTGGCGCAATCGGTTAGCGCGTTCGGCTGTTAACCGAAAGGTTGGTGGTTCAAGCCCACCCGGGGGCGATCTTTCTTTCTTTTTTAACAAAAATATAGTATTTCATTTATTAGAATTTTTAAAAAAAATAAACTTATTTTATTTTAAAAAAATGCTTTAAAATTTTTTTTGCACTTATAAAATAATTTTTTTTGGTACTTTTCAAGATTTTTTCCCACCAATTTCAAAAAGTCATAACTTTTTTCAAAATTGTTTTTTTAATCATATTTTAAGGGATGAGATTCTTATCAATCCTATTTTGTAACTTAAAAAAAATTTTAATTTTTCATATAAAAATTTATTATTTTTATTTTTTTTCCGCCACGTAAATTAATACATGTAGCCTTCTAACGTGTTTTTCTGTGTTCTATTTTGTTTTTTGGATCTTTCTTTCACGGATCTCCAAACTTCTTTAATGTTCTGGGTATAAGTATTTGTTAGTGGATTGACAAAATTATACTTGTGATTCACCTTCAAATGCTCATATCTAAAATCACTTGTAAATATCTTTTCCACATATCAGAAATTATGAAGGTTTCTGGTACTACACTTTTTTTTCAAAACTTTCAACAGTGTTTCTGAAGCTCTATTTGCAACAGGTTCCACAAAACACTTTTTTGTTTTCTTGTAAATTGCTCCAAAAACTTTTGCTGCGCTAGTATTCTTTCACAATGATTCTTCCTCTGCACAAAGAGGGTTTCATCCACTGCCACTGTAAACCCTTTTTCTCCTATCTTTTTGCTTTCCTTTTTCTCTATAAAAAAGTAAATTTCTTTTAAATAATTGTTCCAATCAACGGTTGTGTTTGGATTCAAATCCAACTTTTTCTTCATATATTCCACAGAAAACTGTTGATGGCTCCAAAAAAGATAAATAAAATTGCTTTTCTCAAGGCATTTTGGTTTCTTCAAATTATGTTTTTATCTTTATTCCACATTCTTTACGGCAATTTTTAGAGACATTTTATGCCCATTTTTACATTTTTTTACTTTTGGTATTAAAATAGTCTTGAACAAATTCAACTGATTTTTCTTCATCAGGGATAATTTCTAGAAGCTTTTTAACATTAATAATTATAAAAAAAAGAATTTTAATGTTTTTAAAATAAAATTATTTATGCAGTTGACAAAAAGGAATGATGAAAAAGAATATAATAGAAAAGAGATTAAAAAAAGTGATAAGAAGCTAAAAATTATTTAACTGTGTCTATGAAATTATTTGGTACAAATCAAATATCATTTACATTTTTTTTTTTATTTTTTACAAAAAAATTCAAATTTTATTTTTATTTATTTTTCTTTAAAAAAATTCAAATATCAATTACCTTTTTTTCATTCATATTTCAATAAGAAAATCAATTATCAAATACTTTATTTTCATTACTTTTAATTAATAATATTTTAAAAATTGACATTAAAAATTTATTTTTTTTATAAAATTCATAATATTTTTACAAATTATCATGTAATCTTTGAATGTGCAAAAAAACGGAAAAAGGTTGGGGGATTTTACAGAAAAATACCATTTTTTTTTTAACACACGGAGTATCATTTAATTTATATGCAGTATTATTTAACATTTTTCTTAAAAATTTATCCATGTGTTTCTTAGGTCTTTCTTTCTTCCTTTTTTTTAATGCTTTTGTATCTTAGTTGTATGAAAGTTTCGTTTAAATACCTGAATCCTTACATCTAATACAATAAGTTTATATGTAAATTGGTATTAGATTTATTGTAACAGCAATATTAGTAAAAATAATTATAACAAAGATAAATAATAAGAGAATATATATTAATTTAGCAGTAGATCGTCATGTTCTGTGCTTTCCTGAGAATGATTACTTAGTTCTTCTCTTCTTTACTTTTTATACTTTGCTTTTCTTACTCCGCCTTAATGCCAGGGCATTACATTTTTATTATTTTGCTATTTTTAAATATCTCTTTATTATTCAATATTTTCTTGGTACTTTCTGACTAAAATTATTGAAATTGGCTGTAGGCTAAAGAATTTTTATATTTTCCTTATTTTCTTCACTATTATTAAGTGTTTCTTTCATTTTATTATCATTTTCTGAATCCATTTCCTTGTGATTTATATTTTTAATATGTTCATTAATATTTATTCTATTATCTTTATAATAATGTTTAACTTGTGATATATTTGTCTTGAAAATTTTTTTTCTCGTACTTTGGTTTTATATATGTTATTTATATAAAGGTATACATCCATAATTTGATATGGTTCTTTAAATATTACATCAAACTTAGAACCTTTGAAAATTTTTTTTATTAAAATTTAATCACCCGTTATGAAATTAAAAGATTTGTTAACAGGGATTTTACTTTTTTGTGGTTGAAATGTAATAAAATTCTAATTTTATAATTTGTTGATAATATCAAACAGATTTATGAATAAAAAATTAAAAAAAATTTTTTTAATTAATTATATTTTTTTATTAGTTAGTTTAAAAAATTAAAATTTTTTTTTTAATTTAAGACATTGAGTCTGTGAAACAAAACATTTGTAAAAATTTTATTTCTATTTGATTTCAAAATAACATTTTTATTTAGTCAAAAATTGTCTAATATAAAATATTAACAGTTAACAATAAACTTTAATTGGTTTAAATTTTGATTGCAATTAAACTAACTTAATATTTTATTGAAATATCTTAGCGAACTAATGATATAAAATTCAAGTTATTTTTGACATTGGTAATAACATGGATTACTATATTCTCAATCTTGGAAAATAAATTAATTAATGAAAATTATTAATTAAATATTAGTTTTTTAAAAAAATAAATTAAAATTTATAAATTAAATAACTTTTTAATATTTAAAAAAGTGTTTTTAACTGAAAGAAAATAAAATAAGTAATTAGATTTTGTAACATTTAGAATAATTTGGTATTTTTTTTGTAAAATACAATATTTTAATTCGAAACTTATTTTTCAACTATATTTAAAAAAATTTACAGTCAACAAAGGATACTATATTTTTTGTATTTTATTTTTATTTTTTTTGGAAAAGTTAGTTTTATTTTTATAATAAAATAAGAATCAGTAAAATAAGAACACTTTGAAATCCCAAAAATTATAAAATAATTTATTTAATTTTAAAATTAAAAAAATGTTTTGGCCAAACTATATAAATAGCGATTATTATAATTATTATTTTGCTTACTATTTTGTTTTTATAAACTTTTCTAAAGTTTCTTTTATAATTGAGTAATTTCTCAATTATTCTAACTGTTATAATTACAATAAATTAATTCGCTTATATTAATAGCTTTGTATAAAATAGAAAGAAATTAAATGATTATTTTCTTATCTTATTTATACTTTTATACTTAGTTATTCGCATTGTTTTTTTTGTTTGACTGTTTTTTATTTAATTTTAATTTTTATATTTCTCTGCTTCATCCCTATTTAAAATAATTCCAGAACCTTTCTGATATCAGTACAGATAACTTTAAATAATTTACGTGATTTAGGGTTATTGTTTCTGAAGTAACAATGTAAACTGTCAATAGCTAATTTTTCATTTGATTTATCCCACTTTATCAAAATTTTGTTTCTTTAAAATAAAATAATCTCCGACTTTAAATTCATTTGATTTAAATATTTGATTCTTTTTGGATAATTTTCTATATAAGTCAGTAGTATATACTGCCGTGTATAATTCTATTTGTTTGTACATCATTGAAATCGCATATTTTGATATATCATAATCATAATTCGCCAAATTAATATTTTCTATATTTCTCATGTTATTTTCTATAAACATGAATATTTCAAAAGCGTTGAAATTATAAGACTGAATACCGTTATTTAAAAAGTAAGTCCACATTCCTTATAAATTTTTGAATTTAATTCCATCATTTTTATTTTGTCTAATTTTACTAAATGTTCCTTCAATTAATTTTAAATATAATTCGGCAATTCAATTGCTATGAGTATATAGTGCTATACTCAATTTTATTTGTGATATTTCAAAGAATTTTTTTAGCTTCATTACTTTTTAAATATTCAGCATTATCTACAACTATAATTGTATGTTTCGAATATAAAAATAAAAATTCGCTTATTGCTTTAATTATTTTCTAATCTGTAGCATCTCCTTTTATTTCTTTAGCCATTAAAAATTTTGAAAATATATCCACATATATAAGTATTACTTTTTCTTTTCCATTGAATTGGAATTTTCTGGATAAGTCACAACTTCATATTTTATTTGGGTAAGCAACGTTTAAAGTTCATTCATGTTTAATTTTAGAATAATTATTTCTTAATAAACAAGTTTCACAGTTTTTTGTGTATCTAAATATTTTGCAAATATGAATTTATCTGAAAAAATGGAATCTCAAAAGAAATTTAATGAAAACAATAACACTATTTTAATAACAACCAGTGGAAACATGATTGGAATAGATTTTAAAAATTGCAATGCCATACTACATCATGCAATTCCGACATCAATAGCAGATTATGTACAAGATATAGGGCGTTTAAGTAGAAAAGGGGAAATGGCATTTGCTCTATTGTATACAACTAGTTCAACAATATTATCATTAAAAAAAATTCTTGCACAAACATCAACGGATAGAATGATAAGAAGAAGTAGATGCAATAGTATTACATCAAATGCACCTATTTATAATAATGATAATAATAATCATGCAATTACATCACCTACATTTAATCAAAAATCTTCTTTAACTGAAATGAATACAAACGATGATGTTTTTGATAGTTTAAATGAAGAAACAAAATATATATTAAAAATGCTAAAAAAAGAAAATTTTAACATATTAATTAAACTTTTTATTAAAATATTTCATATTCGAATTTCTTAACATTTTATTATATGTAAAATGTCTTCTTTCATGTATTATTTCTACTATTTTTGGTATTAAAGATTCAGAAATATATGGTCTGAATTTTAAAAGATATGTTTCATTTACTTCTTCTAAGCAATTATTTAATTTTTTTAATTTATTATTTTGAATAAATTCTTGAGTTATTTCTTTATACTGTTGTTGGTGTTTCGTTATTTCTTTAATTGAACATTTTTCTAAAGAATTTATAATTTTTTCTAAATTTTGTTTAATAATTTTCTTACATTTCTTACTTTTTGTGATTCTTTTTGGTCTTGCTCTTCTTTTTAAGTTATTTTTTACAATTTTTTTTTGGTACTATTCTGTTATATTCCCCCCCTCAAATTAAAATGATAGAAACTTACCTTAAAATTATTTTTTTTGAACAAAAAACAAGCCTATCAAATTCTCCATCTTCTTTTCTACAAGATGGATAAAAAAAATTTATTATTTATTTGGTACTATTCTTAGTACAATTTTGTTAAACCTTTTTTTGTTTAAAATGATAGAAACTTTTATAAAAAATATTTTTTTTAAATAATAAATAGTTTTTCTCAGATTCTTCATCTACTTTTCTACAAGACGAATAAAAAAAATTTAAAAAAATTAAATTCATTATTAATTTTTACCATAAAATTAAAAATTTGTCGTTAATTTTTATCATGAAACGAAAAAAAAAATAACTCAAATATCAAATCCCATCATGTTTTCCATTATTATTAGTTTTTATTTGTAATGCCCTGGCATTGAGACGGAGTAAGAAAACGGAGTATAAAAAGTAAAGGAAATAAGAACTAAGTAATCATTCTCAGGAAAGCACAAGACATGAAGAACGACTGCTAATTAAATATTTATTCTCTTATTAATTTAACTTTGTATTATTTTCACTAATATTGTTATCAAATAAATCCAATACTACTTTACATATGAATCTATTGTATTAGATGGAAGGATTTAGGTATTTAAACGATATTTTCATACAACTAAGATATGAAAACGTTAAGGTATTTAAAAAAGTTTATTTATGATTTGTGCTTTATTTAAGTCCATTCTATTTCTTTTATGTAATTAAGATTTTGTTTGAAAAAATTTTATTAATTATCAAGTACTTTCTATCATTTTAATTTGGGGGAGGGGGATATAACAGAAAAGTACCTAAAATTATTTAACTATTTTTTTAAAATTGCTAAAAAATAATGAAAACTTTTTTTTATTACATTAAAAAATATAATACACTTTTTGTATTTACATATAGAAAAGTGTCGCATCATTTAACACAAAAGAGACATTTTAATAGACAAATTTTTGAATTCAAATTATGAATATTCATACAATATTGAAGACTGAAAATAATTTTTTGTATGTAGTTAATTGATCTGAGAAGATAAAAATGAGCGTTTTTTCTCTCTGTGTACTGGTAGTGTTTTTATATGATTTCTTCAAAAGCAGAGGTTGATGTGGGTTAACAATTTAATCTACTCATTTCAATATACGTGGTATTGGAACTCAAAAATTGTTTAAAGCAGTAGTAACAATTGAAAAAATGGTGAAATTTAAAATGTGCATGTGGGAAAAATTCCAGTACTTGACGTTGATCTTTTAATAGGTGTGGATGCTGTTTTGAATATTAGGTTTGATAAGTTATACAATTTATTTTATAAAGTCAAAGAGTTGGAAGAATTATCAATGATTCTTTATATTAATGAAGTTGTTGAAAAAAAGTAGAATTTTAGATGTCGAAAAGAATATTAGTGCTTAGAATCAAGGATATACAAATGATGAAATTTCGTCAATGATAATGAGTGAAAATCTAGAAATACTAGTTGCTATTTTATTGGGAAAAGCGATATTAGTAAATTAAATGAGAGTTTTGATAAATTTGATATTGATCGGTAAAAAACAAGTCAAAAATATATATCTTATAAATTCCTGAAAAAGATTAAAAATGAAGCCGAAAAATTAATTCAAGTATTGTTGGAAACGAAAACGATAGTTAAGGTCCAGCAAACTTTTTACATATTATTATATGTATTTGTAAAAAAAATGGTAAATTAATAGTGTGTGTTGATAAGACATATAGTAATAAGTACATGAACAAATGTCAATTTTTTATACTTTCTTTAGAACAAATCTTGTATAAAACAAGAGGGTTTAAGTACTGATCGGTTTTGAATTTACCTTTAGCATATCAATTTTATTTAGCATCAAATCAAAAAAATTTTTATGAATATATTTCAGGAAAAAACGTATGTTTTTTAAACGCTTTCTCAGAGATGTAAAAATAGTTTTATGTTTATGAAAATAAAGTTAAGTTTTTTGTTAGATGAGAATATCATTTCCTGGTGTTATGATAATGATATAATATGTTCTAATGATTTTAATAAACATTTAAATTAATTAAGCATAATTTTTAAAAAAATAGTTAGTGTTGGTTTAAAGATTTCTCATTTGAAAATATATTTTCGGGATTTCGGTACTTTTGGATTGGTTGACCACCAATTTTTAATTCCATATAATTTATTGATAATAAAAATATTTTTTGCATATAAATTTATATATTGGTAATTGATAATGATATAAAGAAGTTAAAAAAAAAATTTTTTTTTTATTGATAAAAACGTAAATTAACAAATTTTTTGCATAAATAACCAAAAAAGCAAGAGAAACAAGAGGTATTTGATATTAGATTCATTTTTTATCAATTTTTAGAAAAAAGTTACTAATTTTTTTTATTTTTTTAGTAAATTAATAAAAAATGAATGCTTATCAACTTTATAAAGATATCCCAAATGAAACTGCAGCTATAAAATATCTTCAAAAACGTGGTTTAATTCCTGAAACAAAGGAATGCGAAAATGGCCATAAAATGAAGCTTTCTTTCGGCAATGTAATTAGATGGAGATGCAGTTTTAGAAACTGCTGAAAACAGATTGGAGTACGAGTCAGAACGTGGTTTCAGGGAACCAAAGTGCCACTAAAAACGGCAATTTTGTTTATTTATTTTTAAGCAAATGAAGATTCGTCTGGGGAAAAAATGAAAAAGGAATTCTAGCTGGATCCAGGTACGACTATTTAAAGGTATTTATTTTTTAAAAAATTTTTTAAATTTGTTAATTTTTGAATAAATTATATGAAATTACAAAGTGATAAACAACTAATCCAATAGTACTGAAATTAGTTCTCGTATATTTCACATAAAAGATGGTGAAAAATATGTCGCTGTATCACGTGTTTTTGTACATTTTTCAGTACCACAAAATCTAATTGATTCTGAAAATTTAAATAATTCAATTATCTCTGAAACACAATAAACTGATATAAATGCTAGGTCTCATTATATTAAAGAACAAGTCCCTAATAAACTTTCTTCAATAATTCAACCACAAAACATCTCATATGACACTTCAAATGATATTGATAATATACCACTTGATAAAATTAATTTACCAATTGAAAGCGATACTTCTCCTTATGAAAAATTATTTATTTATGCCAATAATACATTCAGCGATACACAAGAGAGAAATGTTTCAAAAAAACAAATTGATAATAATGATAATTTTGATAAGCAGAATAAAGAACATTTTTATGATTCAGAAATTTTAACTTTCCCTATCAACACTGATATAAGATATCTCAGCCCCTTAAACTTAACTTTGGCGAAGAATAATTTATAAAATTCTTTGTCCCCAGAATTCCATTTTAATAAATCAAGTAATTTATCTATTGGAAAACAAACATTACATTCAGATTTAGATATAAAAACGGCAATTAAAAATGCACAGAATGATATCTTCATATTTTGTGATTGTAGTTCGCCAAACTCAAAGAGTGCTTTATCTAATACTACCAGAGAAGATGGCATAGTAAAAATAAAATGTAAAAAAAAACATTTGAATATTACAAAACACATAACTTTCTAAATAAACGCCTTAAAGTGCACGCTATGAAGTAGCTGCAATAATGTTATCTACTATATTAGGTCAACAAGAAAAAATAAAACAATAACATTGATGTCAGATAATACTTATGCTTTAAATCCAATTAGTAAGCCAGAAATAATAACAAATTATGTTAACAATATTGAATAAGCACAGAATAAATTGTGGAAAACAATTGAATCTTTACTTAATGTATCTAATATAATCAGAACTGTATGGAAAAAAAAGCATTTCAAATCAAAAGGTTCTTCAATTAATAAAGTAGTAAATGCTTTAGCCAAAGATGATAAATCAAATATAAAGAAATCATTAATTGAGGTTGAACAGAAATGGCCTGAATTATCTATTAGTGAAAAAAAATTATCAAAGACTTGGAAGAAATGCTTTGTAGCTTCATAGAATTAACGTAAATTAATTGAAAGTTATTTTTAATAATAAATTATCTTCTTTTTCCTCCAATGTTATCGTAAATATATCCTAAATATATATAGGCGAGTATTAAGTAGGTGAAATTTTTTTCGATTTTTTAATATTTATAAAACTTTTCTAATAGAGAAAAACACATTGATTACAAAAAACATAATTATTTTAAAAAAAAATTTCACCTTCATATAGTAAAATCTTTGAGAACGTAAAAAAATAACTTTTTTAATTTTTATAATTTTAACATAAAATTTTGTATATAGGTAAAAATTAGCCAAAAAATTTGTTTTTTATAATAAAAAGATTAAAAAATTAACATCAAAAGTCTTATTTGGTCAAACAAAAATTTAAAATTGGTTATAACCTTCTTCAAAAATTAAAATTAAAAAAATAAAAAAAAAACTGGGCATATTTAAATTTTCTATCAAATGACTGTAGATTTATAATTCTGTGACTTCTGGTTGCATAAATATTCAGGTAATTTTTTTTTATTAATTTTTTTAACCTTTAATTACATATAACTTTTTTCTTAAGTAAAATCCTAAAGCGATTCAAAATTCATTAAATTTAAATAAATTATATAAACCCAGAAATAGATGAAATAAGCTCTTTTATATTTGATGATATTAATAAGATTTTATCATTAAATTATTAACTTTATAATTATTTTATTTTAGGACACCTATTTTTAACTAGATAACTTGATTATTTTTGATATAAGTTATTTATTAAATCAGTAAGTTTATAATATAGTTTTTTTTATAATTTAATATAGGTGACTACTGATATTTTGTGTTGTAATTAGTATAGAGGGAAATAAAATTCTTTTTTATATACCAGTCTTATTTACCATTTAAAAGAGTCCTTTTAAAACACGTTTCTTGAGAAACTCGAGCAACTCGGGACAAGCATTTTTGTAATATCCTAATTTTTTATGCTTAAATTATGTACCTAGGTGAAGTATAACCTGAGGTAAAATTTTAGCCTTATAGCTCTGTCGTGCGCGGCGCTGGAGCTATTTGTTTGCAAGTGTACATTTTTTTAGTTTTCTAAGTGTATCTAATTGATATGCCAATGAAAATATGACTTTATATATCTCATTTTTCACCATTTTTCATGATCTTTTCAACTAGATACATAGATTTTAAAAATGTTTTAATATAAAAAAATTATTGTCTGAAAGTCATCAGAATTGAAAACCTTCAATCTTGAAAATATCAAAAATGAATTCAGCGTCTTTGATAACCCCTAGATACACTTTCACCATATTTGGATTTCATGGGGAAAAAAGTTATTTAGAAAAAAGTTTTTAAAAACAACACTTTTATATGCTTAATTTTTATAAAAAAAAATTTTTAGCATTGTATTTTAAGTTTTTATAACTTTTTTTTTATAATTTTAATTTTTTTTAACTTTTTCCATTTTTTTTTAACATCCTTAATGTTATATTACTCCCATATATCAAACTCTTTGGCTTTGAATCCAACGTCTGCTGTTACTCTTTTGTTTTCTATTTTATTAGCTTTTAAAGTTTCTAAAATTTTGGAATGTGGTATTATATAGAATCCTCTATATTTGAA
>NW_020171529.1:0-29653 GCF_001040885.1 Strongyloides ratti | reverse complement strand
CATAAAATATTTATTATTATAAAAATTAATTAAAAATAATTCATTTTAATGCATTGAATTCGAATTTTAAAATTTTGTGAAAATTGAAAAGTTTCATGTGGGGGGGTACGTTGAACTGTTCAATTTTTAGTACTATATAATATAGTGGCTTTCTACCTTCAAAATGACTTCGATGGACGTAAAATAGTTATTTTAACTAAAATTAGTGATAAAGGATTTAAAATAATGCATTGAATCTAAATTTTAAAATTTTGTGAAAATTGAAAAGTTTCATGTGGGGGGGTACGTTGAACTGTTCAATTTTTAGTACTATATAATATAGTACTATTAATGCTTTAAAATGACTTCGATGGACATAAAATAGTTATTTTAACTAAAATTAGTGATAAAGGATTTAAAATAATGCATTGAATCCGAATTTTAAAATTTTGTGAAAATTGAAAAGTTTCATGTGAGGGGGTACGTTGAACTGTTCAATTTTTAGTACTATATAATATAGGGGCTTTCTACCTTCAAAATGACTTCGATAAACGTAAAATAGTTATTTTAACTAAAATTAATTAAAAATAATTCATTTTGATGCATTGAATCCAAATTTTAAAATTTTGTGAAAATTGAAAAGTTTCATGTGGGGGGGTACGTTGAACTGTTCAATTTTTAGTACTATATAATATAGTGGCTTTCTACCTTCAAAATGACTTCGATGGACGTAAAATAGTTATTTTAACTAAAATTAATTAAAAATAATTCATTTTGATGCATTGAATTCAAATTTTAAAATTTTGTGAAAATTGAAAAGTTTCATGTGGGGGGGTACGTTGAACTGTTCAATTTTTAGTACATTTTAATATAGTACTATTAATGCTTTAAAATGACTTCGATGGACATAAAATAGTTATTTTAACTAAAATTAGTGATAAAGGATTTAAAATAATGCATTGAATTCGAATTTTAAAATTTTGTGAAAATTGAAAAGTTTCATGTGGGGGGGTACGTTGAACTGTTCAATTTTTAGTACATTTTAATATAGTACTATTAATGCTTTAAAATGACTTCGATGGACATAAAATAGTTATTTTAACTAAAATTAGTGATAAAGGATTTAAAATAATGCATTGAATTCGAATTTTAAAATTTTGTGAAAATTGAAAAGTTTCATGTGGGGGGGTACGTTGAACTGTTCAATTTTTAGTACTATATAATATAGTGGCTTTCTACCTTCAAAATGACTTCGATGGACGTAAAATAGTTATTTTAACTAAAATTAGTGATAAAGGATTTAAAATAATGCATTGAATCTAAATTTTAAAATTTTGTGAAAATTGAAAAGTTTCATGTGGGGGGGTACGTTGAACTGTTCAATTTTTAGTACTATATAATATAGTACTATTAATGCTTTAAAATGACTTCGATGGACATAAAATAGTTATTTTAACTAAAATTAGTGATAAAGGATTTAAAATAATGCATTGAATCCGAATTTTAAAATTTTGTGAAAATTGAAAAGTTTCATGTGGGGGGGTACGTTGAACTGTTCAATTTTTAGTACTATATAATATAGGGGCTTTCTACCTTCAAAATGACTTCGATAAACGTAAAATAGTTATTTTAACTAAAATTAATTAAAAATAATTCATTTTGATGCATTGAATCCAAATTTTAAAATTTTGTGAAAATTGAAAAGTTTCATGTGGGGGGGTACGTTGAACTGTTCAATTTTTAGTACTATATAATATAGTACTATTAATGCTTTAAAATGACTTCGATGGACATAAAATAGTTATTTTAACTAAAATTAGTGATAAAGGATTTAAAATAATGCATTGAATCCGAATTTTAAAATTTTGTGAAAATTGAAAAGTTTCATGTGGGGGGGTACGTTGAACTGTTCAATTTTTAGTACTATATAATATAGGGGCTTTCTACCTTCAAAATGACTTCGATAAACGTAAAATAGTTATTTTAACTAAAATTAATTAAAAATAATTCATTTTGATGCATTGAATCCAAATTTTAAAATTTTGTGAAAATTGAAAAGTTTCATGTGGGGGGGTACGTTGAACTGTTCAATTTTTAGTACTATATAATATAGTACTATTAATGCTTTAAAATGACTTCGATGGACATAAAATAGTTATTTTAACTAAAATTAGTGATAAAGGATTTAAAATAATGCATTGAATCCGAATTTTAAAATTTTGTGAAAATTGAAAAGTTTCATGTGGGGGGGTACGTTGAACTGTTCAATTTTTAGTACTATATAATATAGTGGCTTTCTACCTTCAAAATGACTTCGATGGACGTAAAATAGTTATTTTAACTAAAATTAATTAAAAATAATTCATTTTGATGCATTGAATCCAAATTTTAAAATTTTGTGAAAATTGAAAAGTTTCATGTGGGGGGGTACGTTGAACTGTTCAATTTTTAGTACATTTTAATATAGTACTATTAATGCTTTAAAATGACTTCGATGGACATAAAATAGTTATTTTAACTAAAATTAGTGATAAAGGATTTAAAATAATGCATTGAATTCGAATTTTAAAATTTTGTGAAAATTGAAAAGTTTCATGTGGGGGGGTACGTTGAACTGTTCAATTTTTAGTACATTTTAATATAGTACTATTAATGCTTTAAAATGACTTCGATGGACATAAAATAGTTATTTTAACTAAAATTAGTGATAAAGGATTTAAAATAATGCATTGAATTCGAATTTTAAAATTTTGTGAAAATTGAAAAGTTTCATGTGGGGGGGTACGTTGAACTGTTCAATTTTTAGTACTATATAATATAGTGGCTTTCTACCTTCAAAATGACTTCGATGGACGTAAAATAGTTATTTTAACTAAAATTAGTGATAAAGGATTTAAAATAATGCATTGAATCTAAATTTTAAAATTTTGTGAAAATTGAAAAGTTTCATGTGGGGGGGTACGTTGAACTGTTCAATTTTTAGTACTATATAATATAGTACTATTAATGCTTTAAAATGACTTCGATGGACATAAAATAGTTATTTTAACTAAAATTAGTGATAAAGGATTTAAAATAATGCATTGAATCCGAATTTTAAAATTTTGTGAAAATTGAAAAGTTTCATGTGAGGGGGTACGTTGAACTGTTCAATTTTTAGTACTATATAATATAGGGGCTTTCTACCTTCAAAATGACTTCGATAAACGTAAAATAGTTATTTTAACTAAAATTAATTAAAAATAATTCATTTTGATGCATTGAATCCAAATTTTAAAATTTTGTGAAAATTGAAAAGTTTCATGTGGGGGGGTACGTTGAACTGTTCAATTTTTAGTACTATATAATATAGTGGCTTTCTACCTTCAAAATGACTTCGATAGACATAAAATAGTTATTTTAACTAAAATTAGTGATAAAGGATTTAAAATAATGCATTGAATCCGAATTTTAAAATTTTGTGAAAATTGAAAAGTTTCATGTGGGGGGGTACGTTGAACTGTTCAATTTTTAGTACTATATAATATAGGGGCTTTCTACCTTCAAAATGACTTCGATAAACGTAAAATAGTTATTTTAACTAAAATTAATTAAAAATAATTCATTTTGATGCATTGAATCCAAATTTTAAAATTTTGTGAAAATTGAAAAGTTTCATGTGGGGGGGTACGTTGAACTGTTCAATTTTTAGTACTATATAATATAGTAGCTTTTAATGCTTTAAAATGACTTCGATAGACATAAAATAGTTATTTTAACTAAAATTAGTGATAAATGATTCAAAATAATGCATTGAATCCAAATTTTAAAATTTTGTGAAAATTGAAAAGTTTCATGTGGGGGGGTACGTTGAACTGTTCAATTTTTAGTACTATATAATATAGGGGCTTTCTACCTTCAAAATGACTTCGATAAACGTAAAATAGTTATTTTAACTAAAATTAATTATAAATAATTCATTTTGATGCATTGAATCCAAATTTTAAAATTTTGTGAAAATTGAAAAGTTTCATGTGGGGGGGTACGTTGAACTGTTCAATTTTTAGTACTATATAATATAGTACTATTAATGCTTTAAAATGACTTCGATGGACATAAAATAGTTATTTTAACTAAAATTAGTGATAAAGGATTTAAAATAATGCATTGAATCCGAATTTTAAAATTTTGTGAAAATTGAAAAGTTTCATGTGAGGGGGTACGTTGAACTGTTCAATTTTTAGTACTATATAATATAGGGGCTTTCTACCTTCAAAATGACTTCGATAAACGTAAAATAGTTATTTTAACTAAAATTAATTAAAAATAATTCATTTTGATGCATTGAATCCAAATTTTAAAATTTTGTGAAAATTGAAAAGTTTCATGTGGGGGGGTACGTTGAACTGTTCAATTTTTAGTACTATATAATATAGTGGCTTTCTACCTTCAAAATGACTTCGATGGACGTAAAATAGTTATTTTAACTAAAATTAATTAAAAATAATTCATTTTGATGCATTGAATTCAAATTTTAAAATTTTGTGAAAATTGAAAAGTTTCATGTGGGGGGGTACGTTGAACTGTTCAATTTTTAGTACATTTTAATATAGTACTATTAATGCTTTAAAATGACTTCGATGGACATAAAATAGTTATTTTAACTAAAATTAGTGATAAAGGATTTAAAATAATGCATTGAATTCGAATTTTAAAATTTTGTGAAAATTGAAAAGTTTCATGTGGGGGGGTACGTTGAACTGTTCAATTTTTAGTACATTTTAATATAGTACTATTAATGCTTTAAAATGACTTCGATGGACATAAAATAGTTATTTTAACTAAAATTAGTGATAAAGGATTTAAAATAATGCATTGAATTCGAATTTTAAAATTTTGTGAAAATTGAAAAGTTTCATGTGGGGGGGTACGTTGAACTGTTCAATTTTTAGTACTATATAATATAGTGGCTTTCTACCTTCAAAATGACTTCGATGGACGTAAAATAGTTATTTTAACTAAAATTAGTGATAAAGGATTTAAAATAATGCATTGAATCTAAATTTTAAAATTTTGTGAAAATTGAAAAGTTTCATGTGGGGGGGTACGTTGAACTGTTCAATTTTTAGTACTATATAATATAGTACTATTAATGCTTTAAAATGACTTCGATGGACATAAAATAGTTATTTTAACTAAAATTAGTGATAAAGGATTTAAAATAATGCATTGAATCCGAATTTTAAAATTTTGTGAAAATTGAAAAGTTTCATGTGGGGGGGTACGTTGAACTGTTCAATTTTTAGTACTATATAATATAGGGGCTTTCTACCTTCAAAATGACTTCGATAAACGTAAAATAGTTATTTTAACTAAAATTAATTAAAAATAATTCATTTTGATGCATTGAATCCAAATTTTAAAATTTTGTGAAAATTGAAAAGTTTCATGTGGGGGGGTACGTTGAACTGTTCAATTTTTAGTACTATATAATATAGTACTATTAATGCTTTAAAATGACTTCGATGGACATAAAATAGTTATTTTAACTAAAATTAGTGATAAAGGATTTAAAATAATGCATTGAATCCGAATTTTAAAATTTTGTGAAAATTGAAAAGTTTCATGTGGGGGGGTACGTTGAACTGTTCAATTTTTAGTACTATATAATATAGGGGCTTTCTACCTTCAAAATGACTTCGATAAACGTAAAATAGTTATTTTAACTAAAATTAATTAAAAATAATTCATTTTGATGCATTGAATCCAAATTTTAAAATTTTGTGAAAATTGAAAAGTTTCATGTGGGGGGGTACGTTGAACTGTTCAATTTTTAGTACTATATAATATAGTACTATTAATGCTTTAAAATGACTTCGATGGACATAAAATAGTTATTTTAACTAAAATTAGTGATAAAGGATTTAAAATAATGCATTGAATCCGAATTTTAAAATTTTGTGAAAATTGAAAAGTTTCATGTGGGGGGGTACGTTGAACTGTTCAATTTTTAGTACTATATAATATAGTGGCTTTCTACCTTCAAAATGACTTCGATGGACGTAAAATAGTTATTTTAACTAAAATTAATTAAAAATAATTCATTTTGATGCATTGAATCCAAATTTTAAAATTTTGTGAAAATTGAAAAGTTTCATGTGGGGGGGTACGTTGAACTGTTCAATTTTTAGTACATTTTAATATAGTACTATTAATGCTTTAAAATGACTTCGATGGACATAAAATAGTTATTTTAACTAAAATTAGTGATAAAGGATTTAAAATAATGCATTGAATTCGAATTTTAAAATTTTGTGAAAATTGAAAAGTTTCATGTGGGGGGGTACGTTGAACTGTTCAATTTTTAGTACATTTTAATATAGTACTATTAATGCTTTAAAATGACTTCGATGGACATAAAATAGTTATTTTAACTAAAATTAGTGATAAAGGATTTAAAATAATGCATTGAATTCGAATTTTAAAATTTTGTGAAAATTGAAAAGTTTCATGTGGGGGGGTACGTTGAACTGTTCAATTTTTAGTACTATATAATATAGTGGCTTTCTACCTTCAAAATGACTTCGATGGACGTAAAATAGTTATTTTAACTAAAATTAGTGATAAAGGATTTAAAATAATGCATTGAATCTAAATTTTAAAATTTTGTGAAAATTGAAAAGTTTCATGTGGGGGGGTACGTTGAACTGTTCAATTTTTAGTACTATATAATATAGTACTATTAATGCTTTAAAATGACTTCGATGGACATAAAATAGTTATTTTAACTAAAATTAGTGATAAAGGATTTAAAATAATGCATTGAATCCGAATTTTAAAATTTTGTGAAAATTGAAAAGTTTCATGTGAGGGGGTACGTTGAACTGTTCAATTTTTAGTACTATATAATATAGGGGCTTTCTACCTTCAAAATGACTTCGATAAACGTAAAATAGTTATTTTAACTAAAATTAATTAAAAATAATTCATTTTGATGCATTGAATCCAAATTTTAAAATTTTGTGAAAATTGAAAAGTTTCATGTGGGGGGGTACGTTGAACTGTTCAATTTTTAGTACTATATAATATAGTGGCTTTCTACCTTCAAAATGACTTCGATAGACATAAAATAGTTATTTTAACTAAAATTAGTGATAAAGGATTTAAAATAATGCATTGAATCCGAATTTTAAAATTTTGTGAAAATTGAAAAGTTTCATGTGGGGGGGTACGTTGAACTGTTCAATTTTTAGTACTATATAATATAGGGGCTTTCTACCTTCAAAATGACTTCGATAAACGTAAAATAGTTATTTTAACTAAAATTAATTAAAAATAATTCATTTTGATGCATTGAATCCAAATTTTAAAATTTTGTGAAAATTGAAAAGTTTCATGTGGGGGGGTACGTTGAACTGTTCAATTTTTAGTACTATATAATATAGTAGCTTTTAATGCTTTAAAATGACTTCGATAGACATAAAATAGTTATTTTAACTAAAATTAGTGATAAATGATTCAAAATAATGCATTGAATCCAAATTTTAAAATTTTGTGAAAATTGAAAAGTTTCATGTGGGGGGGTACGTTGAACTGTTCAATTTTTAGTACTATATAATATAGGGGCTTTCTACCTTCAAAATGACTTCGATAAACGTAAAATAGTTATTTTAACTAAAATTAATTATAAATAATTCATTTTGATGCATTGAATCCAAATTTTAAAATTTTGTGAAAATTGAAAAGTTTCATGTGGGGGGGTACGTTGAACTGTTCAATTTTTAGTACATTTTAATATAGTACTATTAATGCTTTAAAATGACTTCGATGGACATAAAATAGTTATTTTAACTAAAATTAGTGATAAAGGATTTAAAATAATGCATTGAATCCGAATTTTAAAATTTTGTGAAAATTGAAAAGTTTCATGTGGGGGGGTACGTTGAACTGTTCAATTTTTAGTACTATATAATATAGGGGCTTTCTACCTTCAAAATGACTTCGATAAACGTAAAATAGTTATTTTAACTAAAATTAATTAAAAATAATTCATTTTGATGCATTGAATCCAAATTTTAAAATTTTGTGAAAATTGAAAAGTTTCATGTGGGGGGGTACGTTGAACTGTTCAATTTTTAGTACTATATAATATAGTACTATTAATGCTTTAAAATGACTTCGATGGACATAAAATAGTTATTTTAACTAAAATTAGTGATAAAGGATTTAAAATAATGCATTGAATCCGAATTTTAAAATTTTGTGAAAATTGAAAAGTTTCATGTGGGGGGGTACGTTGAACTGTTCAATTTTTAGTACTATATAATATAGGGGCTTTCTACCTTCAAAATGACTTCGATAAACGTAAAATAGTTATTTTAACTAAAATTAATTAAAAATAATTCATTTTGATGCATTGAATCCAAATTTTAAAATTTTGTGAAAATTGAAAAGTTTCATGTGGGGGGGTACGTTGAACTGTTCAATTTTTAGTACATTTTAATATAGTACTATTAATGCTTTAAAATGACTTCGATGGACATAAAATAGTTATTTTAACTAAAATTAGTGATAAAGGATTTAAAATAATGCATTGAATCCGAATTTTAAAATTTTGTGAAAATTGAAAAGTTTCATGTGGGGGGGTACGTTGAACTGTTCAATTTTTAGTACTATATAATATAGGGGCTTTCTACCTTCAAAATGACTTCGATAAACGTAAAATAGTTATTTTAACTAAAATTAATTAAAAATAATTCATTTTGATGCATTGAATCCAAATTTTAAAATTTTGTGAAAATTGAAAAGTTTTATGTGGGAGGGGGGTACGTAATGCTTTGGCATTAAGACGAAGTAGAGAAGCAGAATATAAAAGGAAAAACAAATGCAAGATTATATAAATTTTCTTATTATTTATTATTGTTTTAATTATTTTTACTAAATTCTATTGTTTCAATAAAGGTTATTACTAATTTATATTTACAATTATAGTATTAGATGGAAGGAAAAGTCATTTAAATAAGGTTTTTATACAACTAATTTAAAAAATCGTTAAGGATTTGAAAGCTCTTGATCTGAACTACATTTTTGAAACAGAAAACAATGTTTAAAAATCAAAAGTTCAAGAGTTATACGGAGTCAAAGCTAAAGAAGGTTCTTAAAACATTTTTCATATTTAAGTTATGATAAGTTACTTTTAAATAGTTTTATTTCATAAAAAAAAAACATCACAGCCATTTAGTTCATCAATATATGCTTTAAAAAAAAGCATTGTAATTTATTTATCTTTATGAAAAGAAATCACTGAATTCATTTTTCCATAAAATAATTATTATTTATAATAGAAGTGGTAAAACATAACTCCTTTTAATAAAATTAAAAAATATTTAACTATATAAATGCAAATAATTATCAAAAATGAATAGACAAAAATTATATTAAACAAATTTTTATTAATAAAAAAATCTTTATTTATAAATATTTAAATTTTAAGTTTATTCTCAAGCATGAATTCTAATCTTGAAAATTTATCTGTCCTTTTCATACTTACTAGCACTATATAAACTGAAAATAATACAACTGGTTCAAAACAATAAAAAAATATTTTTCTTTAATTTTATTTTTATTCTGCATGCTTGATATATTCCAATTCTTATGAAACATACAGCAATAGAAAATCCCTTATATAAAAGGCAATTTTTATCTTAGCATATAAATCTTGAAATCAAAGTCTTAATTTTGATTGTAAACACACAAAGAAACATTTTTTATAATATTAACCTAAAAATATTTTAAAATAATACAAAATAAAATGCGTTACCTGTAATTAAATGTTTTTCATTAGATAATATATTAATCTAATTTATAAAACAAATATTAGAAGTGCAATTCAAATGTAGAAGTTCAAAAATGTGACAAAAACATTTGCACATTTTAAAAGTTAACATTCTTCCACTAGTTGTACATGAATCTGTTTAAAAACAAATAGTGAAGGAATTGTCATTTTGTTTTTAAAATTCTGTTTTCCTGTTATAAATTATTCTAAATAATATTGTTAAAATCTTCATTTATCAATTTAAACACAAATATCTGACAGCCCTATTCCTCCATTTTAAATAGTTACTTTTAAATAACTATAATTGTAAAAATATATAAGTTCACTAGTTTATCAATATATGCCATAAATAAAAACATTTTATTCTTTTTACTTAAACATTATAAATTCACAAATCCATTTTCCTATAAAATAATCTTAACTTTCTTTTGATATAAACAGCAAAACTTAATAGTTTCTTATCCACTACAAACTCTACCAAAAATCTAAAATATGATTAATTGTCAAGAAAAAAAAAAGTATTGTCATTATTGAATCTGATATTATAAAAAAAAGAGACAAATATTTTATTTAATAGAATTTTTTATAAAACAATTATTATTTATATTTATTTCAAGTCCATATACTTAAATAGTTCTTTAAGTGAATTATCTGCAATATTATTAATCATTTATATTAAACAATTTCTTTTACATTTGACTGTGCTTCTATGTATCATTCAATATATGTTTTGTCTTAATTCCAAGCAAATAAAGGATTTCTTTTCATCAGCATACATTTATATCACTGTTCTTGAACTAGTCCAGTTTTAGTAAAGTATGTAAAGTTCGGATATTTCTAATCTAACAAATTTTTTCTCCTTTTAGCTAAGTAAATTTTTAAATTGTGATCTAAATTTGATTGCAGTCATACAGTCAAATGTCTTTCATTATAATAACCTAAAAATGTATTTTAAAAAAGTAAAATATTAAAAACATTACCTTTTTTTAACATTCCTTTAAATAGGTGATAATTTGATCCAATTTAAAAATAAATATTAAAAAATTATGTCTAGTAGATTGATATCAATAACAATAAAAATTTTATCATAAAAATAGTTTGCAACCTAAAAGTAGACATAATTCCACTTGTTTTTATTTTGTTCTTTGTAGAAAGTCAACAATATAGGGAATTATATATATTATCATTAAAATCCAAATTTGTTGCTTAATATTAATTAATATGTATAAATACATTTATTAAAATCTTCAAAAACATTTTTAGAGAAAAATAATTTGTAGTCTTGATTTTTTCTTTTTACTTGTTTAATTCTAAATAATTACATTTTATAAAGACACCACAACTTTTTTAATACATTAACATGTTTTATAATATAAAAACCGTCATAGTATTTCCATATATTTTACAAAAGAGATCTATAAAGTAAAATTTCCAAATAATATTTTTACACATCCTTAATTGAAGTAACAATACATGATCTAATCATAATTGTTGTAAAATATAAAAAATTAAACTTTTGAAATCTGATTAATATTGCTACAACATAAAAAAGTGTTAATAGAATCAAGTATGATACACTTTAATAAAAAAAAAAATAATTCAATTGAAAAGTTTTATTAATATAAAAATCTCTAATTATACTTATTATCATTTTAAGTTCATAATCTGAATAATATTAAATTTTTTATTTTTACTTATTCTCTTTACAATTAATCGTAGTCGCATTACATTAAACATTATATGACTTATTCCAACCTTAAACCAAAAAAAAAATTTATATTCTCAGTCTGTTTCTTGAGCCTGATATAAACTAATTCTGGAAAACTATACAAACAGCTATAAAAATATTAAACTTTTTTCTCTTACTCTTATTGACATTTTAATCTTAAGATTCTAATATAAATATTAATTGCAACTATATAGTAAAATGTCTTTTCATAATAATCACCTGAAAATACTTTAAAGTGATAAAATATAAAAATGTTACCTTTAATTAATACTTTTTTTAATAGATAATGATTTAATCCAATATACCAAAGAAATATTAAAAATTAAATGTAATTGTAGAATCTCAATAACAATAGCATTTTCATTAAAATAAAATATAACATTTTAAAAGTAAGCATAATTTCAAATGTTTTATAGAAATCTTTGTAAAAGTGAATGACAAGAAATCATCAGTTTGTTTTCAAAATTTAACTATATAAATTTAAATTAATCATAACATATATCTTTTTAAAATCCTTAAAACCAAATTTCAACAACTAATTAGTGGCCTTAATTCTTTATTTTTCTTTACTTTAAGATAACTATATTTTATAAAAACAACACAGTTTGTTAAGTTTATTAACATGTGTTTAAAAAAAAAACTTCTTTCCATGTTCTTACTTTAATAAAAAAGATTTAAAATATTAATTTTTTATATAATTTTTTTAATATATTACTGAATAATGTAGTAAAACTTGATAATTTTTAATCAATCGAAAAATATCCCAAATTACTAAAATAATAATAATTTTAATGGCAAAAAAAATGTATTTTAAGAATAAAATATTAGATCTTGAAAAAAAAAATATCTTATTTAAAAAATATTTTTACAACATAATAATTTATATTAATATTTATATATATTTGAAATACATTCTCTGTAATAGTGCAAACATTAATAATCAGTCATCCTATTCATATTTTATTTCAAAAGTTAACTTAATAAATATTTGACTGATCCAAACTGATCAAGAATTTTCTTCCTTCAAATTAATTCTGATTCTCCATTTTTTATCTTAGTCCAGTTCTTATGAAACATAAACCAACTAAATAATTCTTTAAAAAATAGGCTTCTTATCTAAAGTCTTTATAATCATAAGACTTTGGGATAAATTATGTTTGTAATCATACAATCAAATATCCTTTATAATATTATCCTGAAAATAATTTTAATTAATACAATATAAAATGTTACCTGATTAACATACATTTTCCAATAAATGACAATGTAATCTGATAAAAAAATTATTTTCTAGCATCATAGTTCAATTGATAGACTTCAATAATGATAACAATTCTACCAAAAAATAGTTTAACATTCTAATGTAAACATTATTCCACATGTTTCCATACTTTTTCTGTTTAAAGTGATGAACATAAAAATTGCCATTTTTTATTATTATTAAATATATTAATATAAATCTTTAAAACAATTATTTAACAAAATAAAATTATAGTTTTTATCATTTTTTACTTGCTAACTTTTAAATATTTACATTTTATAAAAAATTACAGTATATTAAATTTAAAAATATATGCTGTAAGTAAAAAAAATTTTATAACCTTAACATTTATAAATGAGATTCAAATTTATCATTTACTATACAATAATCTAACATAGTTTTATATACCAAAGCAGCAAAAATATATGCCTTCTTATTCATTGTAAAATATTAAAATTCAAAAATCTACTTTATTATCAAAAGAAAAAAAAAATATCATCAGAATCAAATATTTTATCTTAAAAAAAAAGTTACAAACATAATACTTTAAAAAAATTTCTATAAATAAAATAATTTTTATATATGCTTTTTTTCAATTTTAGATTCATTTTCTGCAAGAAATCTTGGAGCACATTATTCCTAAAAAATTTTATTTATTAGCATTAACTTACTAGTTTTAACTTAATTGCTATACATATATTAACCAGTAAATAACTTGTCTGATATTGTAACTAATTTATGATATCCCGTTCACAGATAATTTCAGATTCTCTATTTTTAATATTGCCCATTTCTGATGGAACATACACCAACTAGGAAATTTCTTGAATAACAGACTTTTAAACTTTGAGCAGATAAATCATGAAATTTAAACATTAATTGTAGCATGCAATCAAATGTATTTCATAATATTTACCTGAAAATATTTTAAAATAAAATAATATAAAATCTTACCTGTTTAAAATATTCTTTCTATTATAAACTGATAACATATAATATTTCGAACAGATTTTAGCAATTAAGTTCATTAGATTGATATTAATAAGGATATTAATGTTATCAAAAATTAGTTAAACATTTAAGAGTAAACATAATTCCACATGTTTCCATATTTTTCTTTGTAAAAAATCAACACTATAAAGAAATTTATATTGTTTTGAAAGTTCCAAGTTCTTTCTTGAAATTAGATATAATATATAAATGTATTAATTAATAATCTTCATTTTTAAATAAAAATAAAACAATTAGTAGCTTTTATCCCTTTTTTTATCAGGTTATTTCTAAATAATTACATTTCATAAAAACAATCACATCTCTTTTAATTTATTAAAATCTTTTAAATATTAACACAATTCTATTTCCACAACATTTACAAAAGATAGTCAAAAAGTTATTTTCCATATTATATTTGTTAGGGTTTCCTAACTGAAGTACCAAAAAATGATGCAACCTGATACATTACAAAATAAAAAAAACGTTTTAAATCTGAATTATTATAAAAATATATTAAATATTATTATAATCAAGAATGATATAAGAAAAAAATATATAAATACTTTATTTATAAAATTTTAAAAAATAAATAAATCTTTTTTTATATCTATAAACATTTCAAGTTCATACTAATGAATAGTTTTTAAATTAAATCTTCTGCAATGAATCTATTTATCCATATTTAAAAATTTCTTTTATATTTGACCATACTTGACATGTTAATCATTATATAATTTGCTCAAATTTCAAGCAAATAAAAGTTTTTTTCTCTTATCTTACTTTTGAATTTACAAGTTTGAACGAGCCCAGTTATAGTAACGTAAGTAGCAGAAAATAATTAAATTTAACAGGTTTTTTCTCTTTTAGTTAAATAAATTTTAAAACTTGAATCCAAACTTGAGCACAGTTACTTAGTCAAATGTTATTCATTAAAACAACCTAAAAAAACATTTTTAAATAATAAAATATCACCTGTTTTTAATATTCCTTCAAACAGATAATAAATTAATCTAAATAATAAGTAGATTTTAGTTGTGGAGTCTATTTGATTAATCTTTATATTGATAATAATTTTATCAAAAAATAGTTTAACATTCTAAAGTAGACATAATTCCACCCGTTTTCATATTATTCTTTGTAAAAGTATAGAATATAGAAATCGTCATTATGTTTTTAACAACCAATCTTTTGCTTTAGATTAATCATAAATATATTATTAAAAATTTCTAAAATTAAAAAAAAAAAACTAAAAATTAGAAACCATGATTCTTTTATTTTATTTACTTACTTTAAAATAACTATACTTCATTAAAGCACCACAGTCTTTTTAGTTTATTAGTATGTATATAAAAAAAACATTTTATTTCGTAACATTAAAAAAAAGTTCCACAAAAACATTTTTTTATATAATATTTATCATTTATCTTTTGTTGAAGTATCAATCCTTGATATATCAAAGCTACTGAAAAATATAGTTATGAAATCTGATAAAACACTACAATAAAAAAGTATTATTATAATCAAGTATAATTTATTAAAAAAAGTTTTATAACAAAAAAAATTTCTATTAATATTTATTTATATTTAAATTCAAAATCATAAAAAATTCATCAAGTTTTTTCATTGCAACAATTTCAATAATTTACATGTACTCCTTCTTTTAATATTATCTATGACTCTTCATGCTTGTTAAAATACAGCTATGGTCAAAAATAGATAAACTAAGAAATTCTTCAATTGACAGGCTTCTGTTCCTTTTTTTTATATTGATCATAAAACATGAATCCACCTTTGATTGTGATCATACAATCAAATATTTTATAAAATATCAACCTGAAATATTTTAAAAAAATACATTAAACAAATGTTACCTGTTTTAAATACTTTCCATTCAATAGATAATGATATAATATGAAAAATAAAACATATTTTAGCTGTTTATTCCAATTAGTGATAATAATGATAATAATTTTATTAAAAAAATAGTTAAACATTGTAAAGTAAACATAATTCCACATGTTTCCTCATTATTCTGTGTAAAATTATAACGATATATAAAATCATGTATTACAAGAAATTAATAAAAGAAAAAATATATATTTTATAAAATATAATACAATAATAACAAAAAATGATGTTAATTTTATATTTGTAACAATATATTATGATATAAAAAAATTATACTTTAAATCAAAATTTATGAGTCTACCAAAATTTATTAAACAATTTTATATTTATAATCATTCTTAAAATAAATAATTTTATTGTTGTCTATAATGTGATTACAATAGTATTTTTGATAAATACATAACACTATTGACAAGTGAAAAGCATAACAATTAAGCCATACTTATTTTTTGATAATCTAATATGAATTCACTTCGAAGATATTCTTATATACAAATATAAATATTTTATAGTAAACAATTAAGGATTACTAGTAATAAGTACAAAGCTTCTCATTTTTGTTGGTGTTCTATTAAATGTTACCATGATAAGAATGCAGGTTTTTATTTAAAATACCATTAACACTTAAAAGTATAATTAAAAATTAATTATAAATGTTACATTTACTAAATAATCATTAGAAATGTATAATGGATACATTGAACTGGTATTAATTTTCAATAAAGTATCCTGAAATAATATCCAAAGATTAAATATTAAATTTCAGATACCACCAAAAGACGAAACTTTTATTTTTGATGTTAAAGTCTGTAAAGATATTTAAATATTTCTCAAAAAAAAATTAAATATAATCATATCACACATATTATTGGATAAAAAATAATACTGATAAAACGTTAACAATAATAATTTTATAAAAAAAAAAAAATTTATCTGTCATAAATTACAAACATGAATCATTAAGACAATAGTAAAAGTTTAAATAAAATCCATTTCATAAAGCTAAACATAATAAATTTCCATATAACATATAGTTCTTAAATATATCCATCAAAATCATTATATCTTACACTGATAGTGTTTATAATTTTATATGGAAATATTTAACAAAAAAGTTGTTAAAAAAAAATATATATCTAAAAGATAATAAAAAGGTACAATAAAGATAAAATGTTTCATAAAACTTACATTATATCATAATATAATTGACTTCAGTTATAAAATAATCGTTATCAAATACATTAAAAAAAAACTTGGTACCTTTTATCAACAGAGGTCACTGAAGTAGAACACATAAAAATCCTTCTAAGTTTTTCTTATTTTGATGTCATTTGAATATGTATTACAAAAATCATCAACTTTATTAATAGTATTAAAAAATCTAATAAATATATTTATAAAGTAACATAGAGATTTTAAACTTACCAAGAGTTTTATCATTACAAAGAACAAGCTTTATTTTTATAAATTATATAAAAGTAATCCTTTCTATGCATTGTTCTGTTCAAATAGTGTAATCATACTAAGATACAATTTCATTCTTCAATTTAAAAAAGTACCACTAATTAAATGTGTACCTAAAATAGCAGAAACATTAACAAAACTTTCTTTAACTTACAATTTCCTTATACAATATCAGTAAAATAATCATCTACCCATAACTTTTTGTATCCGGTTACTTTTAAAAATTCATATATTATAACAACAGCATTATAATTCATAAAGGTGATAAACAAATGTTGTTACCAAGAAAAATCATCCTATTTCATTAACATCAATAATGAAGATCAAAAATACTTTTATTCCATTAAATATTAATAAACATATTGATTAATAAGATGATTTAATGTCTTCTATTTCTTTGAAAAGTATAAGAAAGATCTAAAAGTTAATTAATTAACATAACAAAAAAAAGTATTATCAGAATCAAATCTGATATCATCCACAAAAGAGACAAACATTTTACTTCAAAAAAAATTGTACATATATAAAATAATTTATCTTTCTATTTTTTTTCTTTTGAAATCTATACTTTAAAATAATTCATCAAGTACGTTCACTGCCATAATCCAATTCTAGTCTTTAACATTTACACATTCATCTTACATTTTGATTCTCAATGCTTATTAGAATCCACTTCTAGTAAGCTATTAATCAGCTAAAAAATTCCTAGTCCAATAAGCCTTTATTCTTTTAACTAACAAAATTATTTAAACATCAAAAGAAAAATTTTTGAATGTAACCACATAGTCAAATATATTACATAATATTAATCTGAAAGCTTTTTGAAATAATAAATAGCAAATGTTACCTGTTATTTATACTCCTTCACTCTGATAATAACTAAATGTAAAAACTAGAAAAGATTAAACTAGTTCAGACCAGTAGATTGATATCAAAAACAATAAAAATTTTATCATAAAATAATTTAGAACATAAGAGTAGACATAATTCCACTTGTTTTCATTTTTTTCCTTGTAGAAAGTCACAATATAGGGAAATTCTATTATTATGTTTAAAATTCAACTTTTTTGCTATATATTAATTTAAATATAAAATAATATATCTTTTTAATCTTCCAACCATTATTAGACAAAGAATGTCTTTTTTAAATTCTAAAACAATTTAAAAATTTCTTCTCATCAGATAAACTTTGATTCTTTAACCTTGATATATTCAAGTTCTGGTCAAGTAAATAACTGCATCAAATTCTTCATTTAACAAATATTTGTTCCTATAAACATATTAATCTTAAACATGAGTCCAAATTTAATTCCAATGACGTAGGTCAATTACTTTTACAATATTATCCTGAAAACATTTTAAAATAATAACATAAAAAAAAGTTACTTTTTTCAAATACTTTATTTTTATGAAAGAATAATTGAAAAAGTAATATGGAACATATTTTAGCTGTATAGTCCATTTTGTTAATATTAAATATGATAACAATATTATCATATAATAGTTTAAAATTATAAGGTACACATAATTCCACATGTTTCCATATTATTCTGTATAAAAAATAAACGATATAGAAAATCATATATTACTAAAAATTAGTTAAAAAATTTCCAAAATTTTTAAGAAAAATATAATAAAGTAATAATAATAAATTATTTATGCTTTTTAGATTTACATTTTTTCAATTTCTTTACCATAAAGTTGTATAATGTTTAACAATTAAATATCAGATTTAATACATGCTTAAGAAAGTAGTAAATTTCTTTATTTGTTAATATTTATTTTTGCTACCAAAATATCTTAAAAAAAAATTTATGTTAAATTAATATTATTTAATGATTATTATAAATCATTTTATATGAATTTTATTTTTTTATGTATACAATATTGTAATAAGAATTTTAATATTAAAAAAATAAATAAAGTTTCTAAAAGAATGAAATGATAATTTTTTAATAGTGCATTAAACTTGTTATTATTTTTAATATTAATAATTAACTTATTGTAAGTTGTTGTTGAAAATTTATGTATGTTAATAATTTAAAATAAAAAAATATATAAAAAATTGACTTTGTTAGAAACTATTTTTATATAATTGTATCATAAAAAGACAAAAAAAAACGAATAAAATTATTTTGTCTTACCGAAAGTTATTTAACTTTATCACAAAATATATTGTTATTTGTATTATTAGCGTATATAAGTAAACATATTTATATTACATGATAAAATTTCAATTAATTAATGAGTTAAAACATTAATTTTAGCTTTTTTTATTTTTGCATTTGAAAAGAAATGAAAAATCTTTATAAAATAAAATCTATCCAATCAACAATTGTAGTTATTAGAATCAGTTATTAAGATTAACTATGTTATACTTAGAAATGAAATTCTTAAGTATAAATTTTTATTCAATAATACATTGTTGCAACAAAAAGCATAAATAGCTTATTATTATTACTTCCTTATATTTTTCTTAAAAATTTTGGAAATTTTTTAACTAATTTTTAGTAATACATGATTTTATATATCGTTATAATTTTACACAGAATAAAGATGAAACATGTGGAATTATGTTTACTTTACAATGTTTAACTATTTTTTTAATAAAATTATTATCATTATTATCACTAATAAGAATAAACAGCTAAAATATTTTTTAATTTTTTTATTATATCGTAATCTTTTTAATGGAAAGTATTTAAAACAGGTAACATTTGTTTAATGTATTTTTTTAAAATATTTCAGGTTGATATTATATAAAACATTTGATTGTATGATCACAATCTAGAATGAAATACTATTTTATGATTAATATAAAAAAAGGAACAAAATCCTGTCAATTGAAGAATTGCTTAATTATTCTATTCTTGATCATAGATGGATTTAAACAGGCATCAAAAGTCATATATAATATGAAAAGAAAGAGTACATGTGAATGATCAAAAATATTGCAATGAAAAAACTTGATGAATTTTTTATGATTTTGAATTTAAATATAAATAAATATTAATAAAAATTTTTTTTGTTATAAAACTTTTTTTAATAAATTATACTTGATTATAATAATACTTTTTATTGTAGTGTTTTATCAGATTTCATAACTATATTTTTCAGTAGCTTGGATATATCAAGGATTGATACTTCAACAATAGATAAATGATAAATATTATATAAAAAAATGTTTTTGTGGAACTTTTTTTTAATGTTATGGAAATAAAATTTTTTTTTCTATACATACTAATGAACTAAAAATACTGTTTTGCTTTTATGAAGTATAGTTATTTTAAAGTATGTAAGAAAAATGATAGAATCATGGTTCCTAATTTTTAGTTTTTTTTTTTTAATTTTAGAAATTTTTAATGATATATTTATGATTAATCTAAAGCAAAAGATTGGTTGTTAAAAACATAATGACGATTTTTATATTCTATACTTTTACAAAGAATAATATGAAAACGGGTGGAATTATGTCTACTTTAGAATGTTAAACTATTTTTTGATAAAATTATTACCATTATTAAGATTAATCAAAAAGACTTAACAGCTAAGATCTACTTATTCTTTGAATTAATTCATTATCTATTTGAAGGAATATTAAAAACAGGTAATATTTTATTATTTAAAAATTTTTTTTTTAGGTTGTTATAATGAATAACATTTGACCAAGTAACTGCGCTCAAGTTTGGATTCAAGTTTTAAAATTTATTTAACTAAAAGAGAAAAAACCTGTTAAATTTAATTATTTTTTGCTACATACGTTACTATAACTGGGCTCGTTCAGACTTGTAAATTCAAAAGTAGGATAAGTAAAAAAAAAACTTTTATTTGCTTAAAATTGGAGCAAATTATGTACTAATTAACATGTCGAGTGTGGCCAAATGTAAAAGAAGTTTTTAATAATAGATAAATAGATTCATTTTAGAAAATTTAATTTAAAAACTATTTATTAGCATGAACTTGAAATGTTTATAGATATAAAAAAAGATTTATTTATTTTTGAAAATTTTATAAATAAAGTATTTATATATATTTTTTCTAATATCATTCTTGATTTTATTAATATTTAATATATTTTTATAATAATTCCGATTTAAAATGTTTTTTTTATTTTGTAATGTATCAGGTTGCATCATGTTTTGGTACTTCAGTTTGGAAACCCTAAGAAATATAATATGGAAAATAACTTTTTGACTATCTTTTGTAAATGTTGTGGAAATAGAATTGAGTTAATATTTAAAAGATTTTAATAAACTAAAAGAGATGTGATTGTTTTTAAAAAATGTAATTATTAAAAAATAAGCTGGTAAAAAAAAGGATAAAAGCTACTAATTGTTTTATTTTTATTTAAAAATGAAGATTATTAATTAATACATTTATATACTATATCTAATTTCAAGAAAGAACTTGGAATTTTAAAAACAATATAAATTTCTCTACATTGTTAATTTTTTACAAAGAAAAATATGGAAACATGTGGAATTATGTTTACTCTTAAATGTTTAACTAATTTATGATATCATTATTAAACTTATAATTATTAATATAATGGACTTTATTGCTAAAATATGTTTGAAATATTATATTTTATCAGCTTATAAATAGAAAAGATATTTAAAACAGGTAAGATATTATATTATTTTAATATATTTTCAGGTAAATATAATGAAATACATTTGATTGTATGATTACGATCAGTGTTCAAATTTCATGATTAATATGCACAAAGTTTAAAAGTCTGTTATTCAAGAAATTTCCTAGTTGGTTTATGTTCCACCAAAAGTGGGCAATATTAAAAATAGAGAATCTGAGATTATCTGTGAACAGGATTTCATAAATTAACTACAATATCAGACAAGTTATTTACTGGTTAATATATGTATGGCAATTAAGTTTAAAACTAGTAAGTTAATACCAATAAATAAAATTTTTTAGGAATTATGTGCTTCAAGATTTCTTGCAGAAAATGAATTTAAAATGGAAAAAATGCATATATAAAGATTATATTATTTAAAGAAATTTTTTAAAATTATTATGTTTGTAACTTTTTTTTTAAGATAAAATATTTGATTCTGATGATATTTTTTTTTTCTTTTGATAATAAAGTAGATTTTTGAATTTTAATATTTTACAATGAATAAGAAGGCATATATTTTTGCTGCTTTGGTATATAAAACTATGTTAGATTATTGTATAGTAAATGATAAATTTGAATCTCATTTATAAATGTTAAGGTTATAAAATTTTTTTTACTTACAGCAATATATTTTTAAATTTAATATACTGTGATTTTTTATAAAATGTAAATTTTTAAAAGTTATCAAGTAAAAAATAATAAAAACTATAATTTTATTTTGTTTAATAATTGTTTTAAAGATTTTTATTAATATATTTAGGATAATAATAAAAAATGGCAATTTTTATGTTCATCATCTTAAACAGAAAAAGTATGGAAACATGTGGAATCATGTCATTCTTAAAAAATGTATGATAATTTTTTAACATATTGTTATCATTTATGAAATCAACTACTTGGACTGATATACTGAATAATGCTTCATATTATAGATCTAATTGTTATTTAATGAAAAATATGTTGTAAAAGCAGGTAACAAATTTATATTGTATTAATTTAAAGTTTTTCAGGTTTATTCATATGAATGTCATTTGGCTGTATGATTATTATTAACTTTGGATTAATATTTAAAAAAAAAAATTTAAAGTTTAAATGAATGTAATCTTGTTGGATGAAGAAGTTTCTAGCTGTACTGAATTTGATTAGTGATGTACTGAAACAAGTTGATAGAATCAGATTTTTGCGGAAAGTACAGAAATCCTTTATTGGTCTGATGTTTAAAATAGTCATAAATTGGTCAATGTTTGCAGAACAAATAGATGACCGGAGAATAAGTAAATGTTAACGATTTGAACAGTTGCAAAGAAAGAACTTAAAGTGGAAATATGTATAAATAAAGATTTTTTAATTGTACAATTTTTATTATCTAATAAAATAATTGTTTCTTTTTTGGAAAATATCAGATTTTATTCTGATAGTACTTCTTTTTGTTATGGTTATTTTTCAGATTTTTGAACTTTTTTATGTTCTACAAGAAATTAAATGGTATCAAATTGTCCTACTTTATTCATCAATATGTTAGTAATGTTATATGGAATAATAACTTTATGGAGTTTTTACTGTTAAAGATAATAAAATAGAATAATTTTTTTTGTAATTAAATTTGTTTATGAACTTAAGAACTATAATACTATTCTGATGAAATAAGGATATTGAAGTGTAAACACAGACGAACAGATATGAATCACTAATAATTTTGCTAATATTGTTTAAAAATAATTGTAAGTTTAAGAATTTTTTTGTAAATGTTTTTGTTATTTCAGGTACACATTTAATGAGTGGTTCAGTCTTAAATTTAAAAAATAAACTGTATCAAGTTTTTATTTACTATGTGACAAAAAAGATTATGTAAAATGAAAATCAATCATAGAAAAGATCAATTAAATATACCTCATAAATTTTATCTGCTTCTTTAAATTGATTTAAAATATACCAGTATGTTATAAAAACAATCTAATATTTAGGAACATATTTAATGAATTTTAATAATAAGATCAATTGAATAGTTGTTATGTTACATATTTTAAAATATATCAAAGAAATAAATTCTTGGAGTATGATATTTTTAAACTTCAATGGCTTTTTTTGGTAAAAGATACTAAATTTTTTGAGTGATATTTAGTAAACATTTTTTTATTACTATCAGTTGTTTTATTTAAATATAAAAAAATTTTGTTAAACAATTAACATAAAATGTACTACTTTTTCCTTTATCTCAAAAAAGTACACTAATTTAAACTTTTATTTCAACAAGATATTTATGTATGGAATATAAAATAATATCCATATTAAATATAATGGTCGTCGATTCATTTAATAACTAAATGTTTTCTGGAAATTAGATTGTTATAATTATATGAACCAGATTTCTTCTAAATTTCAGAAATTCTAATAGAAACATTTTTATCAATTTTTCATTAAATTTAGTTTACTAATTTTTATTTAAAACAATTAATACAACAGTATGTGTTTTTGTAAATTTGCTAAAAAACATTTGTTGTTTTTTAAGAACATTATTGATAAGTTTTAATTCAAGTTTTCTTCTAATACAATATTTTATTAATCTGTTTTCTTCAAAATTTTAATTCAAGAATTAAAATTATTTTGCTAATTATTATTTCTCTAATATATTTTTCACAAAAATGACTTTTTAACAACAATGATAATGAAAACTTTTTCATTTTTTCACGATAACTAATATATCTTTTACAAATATTATTTTCAAAAACTCAAGTTTTATCATAAAAGAATGTATTAAAAAGTTTAAAATTAATTTCTTGAAATTTTTTTGAATATACTTTATCGCAAATTTATTGTTTTTTATTGTATCCATTTGATACATAACTTTGTTCGTTAAAATCCTATAAGAATGATATTGGTCTCATTGAATTACTCGTTAAAAATTGATCTAGAATCATAATTTTATTCTTCATAATTTACAATACTTACATAGTTATTATAACTTAAATATTAAAGATGTTTCAAGAAGTTTCTTTAACTTTGACTTCGTATAACTCTTGAACTCTTGATTTTTAAATATTGTTTTCTATACCAAAAATGTAGTTCAGATCAAAAGCTTTCGAATGATAACACTAGTTTTCAAAAATTCCAAAAAAAAATTTCAATTATATGATAATTTTTAAACTAAAGTTTTGTTATATATACACTATTATTTATACTATAATACTTTTCTTTAACAATTGTTTTTATTATAACTTTGTTCGTTGAAATCCTATCAGAATGAGATTGAGCTCATTAAATTCCTCGTCAAAATTTGTACTAGAATCATTATTTCATTCTTCATAATTTACAATACAAACACAGTTATTATAACTTAAATATTAAAGATGTTTCAAGAAGCTTTTTTAACTTTGACTCCGTATAACTCTTGAACTCTTGATTTTTAAATATTGTTTTCTATACCAAAAATGTAGTACAGATCAAGAGCTTTCGAATGATAATACTAGCTTTCAAAAATTCCAAAAAAAAAATTTCAATTATATGATAATTTTTAAACTAAAGTTTTGTTATTTATACGCTATTATTTATACTATAATACTTTTCTTTAACAATTATTTTTATTATAACTTTGTTCGTTGAAATCCTATAAGAATGAAATTGGGCTCATTAAATTCCTCGTCAAAATTTGATCTAGAATCATTATTTCATTCTTCTTAATATACAATACAAACATAGTTATTATGTATTAAAATTATAAAATGTTTCAAGAATCTTCTTTAACTTTGACTCCGTATAATTCTTGAACCTTTGATTTTTAAATATTGTTTTCTATACCAAAAATGTAGTTCAGATCAAAAGTTTTCGAATCTTTAACGATCTTTTATCTTAGTTGTATGAAAACTTTATTTAAATGACTTTTCCTTCCATCTAATACTATAATTGTAAATATAAATTAGTAATAACCTTTATTGAAACAATAGTATTTAGTAAAAACAATTAAAACAATAATAAATAATAAGAGAATTTATATAATCTTGCATTTGTTTTTTCTTTTATATTCTGCTTCTCTACTTCGTCTTAATGCCAAGGCATTACGTATCCCCCTCCCACATGAAATTTTTCAATTTTCACAAAAATATTTAAAATCAGATTCAATACATTATTTTTAAATAATTTATCACTAATTTTCTTAATAATAAATATTTTTTGTCCATTGAAGTCATTTTGATGCATTAATGGTACTATATTAAAATGTATTTAAATATTAGGTTGTCAAAAATTAAATGCATGTTTTTTAGAAAATTTTCAAACGTGCAAAATTCAGTGGAAAATTAATATTTGTTTTTCTAATAACAGTCATAAGATTCAACACATTGGCTTTTATTGTATAACTAGTTTTATAAACGTTTAGAATAAAAACTTAAAAAACTAGAAGCGATAGAAGTTTCAAGAGCAGATTCTAAAGGCTTATAGTTTTTGAAAAATTTCTTCTTCAAGAATGATTCAAATTTTTAAAAAAAATTAGGCTATGTGTGTGCAAGGTTAGGGGTATATGATGAATAAAAGAGATATTCATAATTCGTCTCTTTCAGTTTTTGGAAAATGATTTCTGAAATTTATAGATAAGACTTTGCTTATAAAATTTTTTTAACTGTTTATTTATGCTAAAAAAAATGTTTTCTAAGAATATTTTTTTTTAATTTTTGATAATTATGCACAAATAGATTAATTACTTTTAATTTCAACAGGTTTTACTAAGTTTTATGAATCCTTAGTGCACAATTTTTTAAAAAAACTACCAAAATGCTACTATTTTCTTGTTTTGAGACTTATTTTAGTTTATAGCTTAATTTTTATAAAAAAAATTATTCAAATTGAATATTTGTTGCTGCATAGAATCCAATTATTAGTATAGATAATATTTCATTTAAAAAATAAATCATTCTTTTCATAAAAAGTTAAAAAAATAGACTTCAAAACGATAAAGTATTTGTTTTATGTTCAACATTGGCGTTAAACGTTTAATCTATCTTTTTGAGCATCTACTTAGCTACAAATGTTTAATAACTTTATATCTTAAAACTCCTCAAACTTCAGATGTTTTTCTAAACATTTGTCAAAAAAAAACTTCAAAATCGCGCTTCAAGACGGTTTTATTGAGAATAAAACTATTCTTTCCACTGCGCGTTCTGAAGATTTTTATTTCCCGCCCTGAATCTTTTTAATTTTTTTTTTTCAATAGAACTAATGAAAAAATTCAACTTTAAAAGATTATCAAAAAAATTTTTATATTTTGCAATATTTACCTCATTTTGAACACAAAAAGAAAAACTTTTGTGAAATGTACTCTTAGAAAACATTATAAATAAATTAAAATAAAAAACAATTAACTTTCTATTTCGGCATAATATATTTGCCATTTTGTAGAGGTGATTCATAGGAATCTAAAAAAATGCTTAGCTTTATTAAAACATGACTAGTTATTAAATAAAACCAGCTAGAATATTGCGCAATGTAAAAACATGCATTTCATTTTGGACAACCTAATATATATATATTATATTATATTATATAATATATATAATAGGAGTTTATGTGTATGTAAATTTTTTTCAATATTTATATTAATTTATATGTATATATATTTCATTTTCATAACTATATTACATAGCATAATTAAAAATTTTTAAAAAATGTTTTTTGATAATAAATTAATACAACAAAAAAAGAACACATTGGGATGTTTTTGGGATTTAAGTCCATATAAAAAAAATTTCAAGGGATTAAGATATAATAATAATATAAATTGTAATAAAATTGATAAAACTATGTTTACTAGGTGTATGAATTATTAGTTATAATAATTTATGCACCTTCTCGGAAACGAAAGTCTTTCGGTTCCGGGGGAAGTATGGTTGCAAAGCTGAAACTTAAGGGAAGTGACGGAAGGACACCACCAGGAGTGGAGCTTGCGGCTTAATTTGACTCAACACGAGAAAACTTATTTGGGCCAGACACTATAAAAATTGACAGATTGATAGCTCTTTCATGATTTAGTGTTTGGTGGTTAATGGCCGTTCTTAGTTCGTGGATATGATTTGTCTGATTGATTCCAATAACGAGCGAGACTTTTATGTTATATTAAATTATATTATTTTTTAATAATATTAATTTTAATAACAGATTAATAGTGTTTAACTATTTGAGAGAGAGCGATAACAAATCTGTGATGCTCTTAGATGTCTGGGGCTGCACGCGCGCTACAATGTAGTGATCATTATGTTCCTGTTTAGAGATAAATGGGTAAACATTGAAAACATTACGTAACTGGGAGTGAAACTTGCAATTATGTTTCATGAACGAGGAATTCCAAGTAAACGTAAGTCATTAGCTTACATTGATTACGTCCCTGCCCTTTGTACACACCGCCCGTCGCTGCCCGGAACTGAGCAATATCGAGAGGCAGGAAAAGATATAAATAATTTTATATTTTTTATGTTAAATCCTTCCAATCGCTGTTGTTTGAACCGAACAAAAGTCGTAACAAGGTTTTCGTAGATGAAACTGCGAAAATGACTTCAATGGACAAAAAATATTTATTATTAAGAAAATTAGTGATAAATTATTTAAAAATAATGTATTGAATCTGATTTTAAAGATTTTAGTGAAAATTGAAAAATTTCATGTGGGAGGGGGATACGTAATGCCTTGGCATTAAGACGAAGTAGAAAAACAGAATATAAAAAGAAAAACAAATGCAAGATTATATAAATTCTCTTATTATTTATTATTGTTTTAATTATTTTTACTAAATACTATTGTTACAATAAAGGTTATTACTAATTTATATTTACAATTATAGTATTAGATGGAAAGTAAAGTCATTTAAATAAGGTTTTTATACAACTAAAAAAAAATTGTTAAGGATTTGAAAGCTCTTGATCTGAACTACATTTTTGTATAGAAAACAATATTTAAAAATCAAGGGTTCAAGAGTTATACGGAGTCAAAGTTAAAGAAGCTTCTCGAAACATCTTTAATATTTAAGTTATGATAACTATGTTAGTATTGTAAATTATGAAGAATAAAATTATGATTCTAGATCAATTTTTGACGAGGAATTCAACGAGCCTAATGTCATTCTTATAGTATTTCAACGAACAAAGTTATTATAAAAACAATTGTTAAAGAAAAGTATTAAAGTATAAATAATAGTGTATATATAACAAAACTTTAGTTTAAAAATTATCATATAATTGAAATTTTTTTTTTGGAGTTTTTGAAAGATCTTGATCTGTACTACATTTTTGGTATAGAAAACAATATTTAAAAATTAAGAGTTCATGAGTTATACGGAGTCAAAGTTAAAGAAGCTTCTTGAAACATCTTTAATATTTAAGTCATAATAACTACGTTAGTATTATAAATTATGAAGAATGAAATTATGATTCTAGATCAATTTTTAACGACGAATTCAATGAGCTTAATCTCATTCTGATAGGATTTCAACGAACAAAGTTATAATAAAAACAATTGTTAAAGAAAAGTATTATAGTATAAATAATAGTGTATATATAACAAAACTTTAGTTTAAAAATTATCATATAATTGAAATTTTTTTTTGGAATTTTTGAAAACTAGTGTTATCATTCGAAAGCTTTTGATCTGAACTACATTTTTGGTATAGAAAACAATATTTAAAAATCAAGAGTTCAAGAGTTATACGAAGTCAAAGTTAAAGAAACTTCTTGAAACATCTTTAATATTTAAGTTATAATAACTATGTAAGTATTGTAAATTATGAAGAATAAAATTATGATTCTAGATCAATTTTTAACGAGTAATTCAATGAGACCAATATCATTCTTATAGGATTTTAACGAACAAAGTTATGTCAACACAGAACAA
>NW_020171528.1:0-30824 GCF_001040885.1 Strongyloides ratti | reverse complement strand
CAAAAATACAAGAAAAATACATAAATATATAAACACGATTGTCAGGTTGATGTGAAGAATGAATAAGAATTTTACTACCACCTGTGTATGGAGAAATAACATCATATAACTTGGTAAGATAAAAGCATATGGATCATTAATTTGATTTTACAAATGATGATGATAAGAATATAAGTTGAAGGACAATTAAAAAGAGAATTAAAACAAAAATGATAGTGATAGCGTGCTACCAGACTAAAATTTTTCAAACTTAAAACAGTTGGAAATCACCTTGAATTTATAGATAGAGATGATAAATTTGAGGATATTATTGTAGTTTTTCCAAATGAATATGTAAAGATATCAATACAAGATAATACAGCCAAAAAAAATTAGGATTAAAGCAATAGAGAATGTTGATAGGATTAAATATTTAGAAAGGACATGAAGATTACTTTAATGTGTGGTTTAGATAAAATTTTTAAGTTTTACTATTTTAAAAAATTATAAAACAATTTACATAATGAATGTGATTATTTAGAAGAAAAATATTTAAATTTAAACATTTTTAAAAGCTTTTTAAATAAAAAAGCAAAGCTATTGTTTCATACAGTATATGTTGCTAAGAAGTAAAAAATTTATTTACATTTTTATATAAATTAAAAATAATTCATATGACATTTTATTTTTGTTAGTTAAAAGTATTGTATTAAAAACTTTATCAAATAATAAACATTAAAAAAAATGTTCATTAAAATTATTGAATAAAATCTGTAACCTCTTGTTCTTCATTTTTGGAGCAACTTAAAAGAATATAAAATAATTAAAATTTATTTAATTAACATTTTTAATATTAATAGGTAAAATGTAATTCTTTTTAGGATAATACATGGTTGTTACGCCTCTTTCCTTCAAAGATATATTCCATTAAACGATTAATTTTATCTAAAAACACATAGCAGAAAATCAAATACAAAAATAAAAAAAATTAATTAATAAAAATTACCTCTTGTTGCGATTTGGCATTTAGAAAAGCTTAGAACATTATTAGTTTTCTTTTTAAAATTTCCTATTATTTAAAGTTGTGTAATACCTTTAGTTATTTGCTTTCATTTATTCAAACAATAATAGTGATATATTGTTAAGAAATAATTAATCTTCAGTAATTAAAAAGCTTTTTTTTTAATAAAGCTATTTAATAAATATTTAAAAAAAAAACTCACACATAATAATATTTTACGACAAAATTTAACAATATATTACGTTTAAAATAAACTGAGTAAAAAATAAATAAAAAAATTTAACAAATTAAAAATAAACTGTTTTTTAATATACAGATATTTAGAGAACGGAAAATGCACGTTTTGTGTTTGTGTAAAGTTTAGTCTAACTGTGTACTTTTTTTTAGATATAATATGTTCAAGGAATTTAACTTCTTTTGACATAAAGATACATTTATTTGGTGAAATTTTTAAGTAATATTCTTTTAAAGTTTCAAAAGTATCCTTAATAACGGATTTATGAATGCTTTTATCAATTTCAGTTGCGATTAATAGATGATCAAAATAAAAATTAGCATGAGGTATCTTTCTTATTACAATGTCCATTATTCATTGACAAATTGAAGAAACATTTTTGAATCCTAGCAATAAGCGCAAATATTTAAATATTCTTCAAAGTATAATAATTCCAATCATTTCAGTATCGTATTTATGTAAAACGAATTTGTAAAAGCATGAAGTTAAATCTAATTTAGAAAGTAAAGCAATATTTCTAAGTTGAAGCATATCTCTTATTACTTTTGAAGGATATTTAGATTTTACAGTTATTTCATTTTGGGAAACTCAAATCTACATTTAATCTTAAAAGTCCGTTAGGTTTTCTGACAAATAAAATATTATGTAAGTGTTTACAATTTAAAATAGGTTTAAGTACACCTGTTTCAATTAATTGATCTACTTCAATTTTTTCATCTTCAATAATTGCTTCTGGTAAATAATATTTTTAAGAGTACCAGGTGATATATCTAAAAACTTTTGCTTTGATACTTGTATTATACCTTTGCTTATATCATTTCCATCCATGCTGAATACTTTTTCAAATTAAGAAAATTTTTTCCTGTTAATAAATTTAAATTAAGGTTCTTTTAATGTCATAAAGTTTACAATTATTTCACTTATCTCTTTCTTTAAAGGGGTAAAAATTTGATTAAAAGAAAGTTTGGTTTTTTTAATTATTACATAATTATCTTCAAAGATGAATGTAATTTTACTCATATTTTGTAATGCAGTTGTCTATTATATATTGTCATAATTAGGGTTCATATTTTTATCCTTAATTATTTTAATTTTATCTTTTACTAAAATGTTTTCAAATTTTATATTTATGTAGAATTTTCCAAATGATTTATTTAAGTTTTGACCTTCATATAATATCGTTCAATAAAAATTACCGATTTTAACATTTAAAAATCTAGCTTTACTTAATTTCATTAAGCAACTAGTAGCTCTTAAAACAATTAAAAAAGTAACTTGTTTGCCATTTACAAGTGAAGTAACTATTGCTAACTGTCCACTAGAATAAATTATCAACTAAATGGGGTAATAATGTCTAATTTTTATTGTCTATAAAAATTTAAATTACAAATTGAGTTGGAATGGAAGTCTGATAAAGAACACACTTTCACAACTTTTTTTTAATCCAATCAATTATAGTACAAAACTTTGCTTATAAAACTTTTTATTTCACACTCTTATTTAAAAATAATAACTTTACAAATTAAAAAAATACTACTTAAATTATTTAAAAATATCGCATTTGTAATATAGATATATTATAATTACTTAATCTTCTATTATTAAAATTTTTCAAAATTTGAAAAAGTAGATGTTTTTAGTTTGGATCTTGCACAATCAATGCAATACAATAATAACCTATGAAATTAGACAAATTGAATCAGTATCTCTTATGTAAGCAAAAAGTAGAGAAAAATTACAAGAAAATTTTTTTATAATGAAATTTCAAAAATTTCTATTCCCTTATATAATATTAAAATTGTTTACAAAACTAATTAAAGTATTAAAACTTAAAGTTTACAATTAATAAAAATCCTCTAAATAAATAAAATTAAAACAATAGAAACAAAAAATTAAAGAAACATGTTAAAATATTCGTGTTCAAATATTACTTCTAATAAATACTTTTTTAAAAACTTTAATTGATTATATAAAAGATTAATAAAATATATTGCCATGTCAACATAAATTTTTTTTTATTATAAAAAAAATAATTGTTTTGTATCCATTGAGACATTTAATTTTTTATATTAAATTTTAATTAATTTTAACAAATATTATTTTCTTCTATAAAAATACAATATATCTTATGAAATATAAAAAATTATGCGTATTTTGTCATATACTAAATATTGTTTATTCAATATTAAAGTAGTTAAAAAAAATTTTAAATAAAAATAAAAAGATGTAATATTAAACTGTATAATAAAAATTTTATCAAATTTTTTTTATGATTATTCATATGTTTCATACAGACAATCATTTTTTTAATTGTAAAAAAAAATTATTATCAAATTATTTTTACAACATATATATTTTCTTTGGTAAAATTAATCATCATTAATATAAGTGAATAATATTTGGATGAATTTAAGCAATTAAATATTCTATACAGTAAATTTTAAAAATTATCAGACAGATTATTTTAAAATGTAAAATAAATTTATTTATAACATTTTCAATTAATTCATTTTTAAAATTATTTTTATAAAAAGCGATACATTAAAAATAGTCACTTTTATATTCATAATTATTTAAGAAATTTTTTAATTATAGTTTTATACATTAACTATATTTCACATTAGGCATATATATAATAATATTCAATATATACAAAATAAAATGAATTATACTTAATGATAAAGAAAAATTATATTATTAGATTAAATTCAAATTTTATTAAATATTTCTTCATATAAATGACAAAAATATTAAATAAAATTGTTATTATACTATTTTTTTTTTATTTTTTTTTATCTTAGCTACAAATATGTCATTAATTGTAAATAATTTAATTATAAAAAATACCTATAGAATAAATAAAGGTGAATTTAGTGTTAAAAGTGGATACTGGATAGTTGGTAATAATTTTAATTTTCTTGAAAACAATTTATATTTTGATGAAGAATATTTGGAACAAGATCCTTCCTTAACAACATTTTATAATGATTTTTTAAAAGCATCAATTGTTAAGGCATATAGTTTACCATTAAAATATCAAAAATCATTGGAAAAATTTCATAAAATTGTTTCTGTTATGATATTGTTAGAAGAAAAGCCAATTAATTATTTAAAAAAATTAGCATGTGGTGTTTTTATTATAAGAGCTTTTGAAATTGTTAAGAAAATTTGGAATATCAAAGATTATGATTGTAAATTAATGTTAGAATTTGATACAGAGCTTGGAAAAATTGAAAATATTATTGAAAGAATGGCTTCAAATGCTGGATTAAAAATATATATTAGTGCATCTACAAAAATGCTTCGTTCACCAAAACAAACAGTTGTTAACATGGTAAGATATGAAGATTTACGTCATGAATATCAAACTGATCCTGTTACTGTTTTTGATGATAGAAAAATTTTTATTAAAAAATATTATGTAAGTTTAATATGCCTTATAGCATTTAAATATTTTTTTATTATTAGAATTGTCATGGAATTGGAAGATCTCAATTCAAAATGACAAAAAAAATTTATTTTGATAATGTTAAAAATGTTAATATTTTTGGAAGAATACTTGGACCATCTGGTAGTACACTCCGAGAAATTGAAAAATTAACAAATTCAGTAATACATATACAAGGATCTAAAGGTGTTCCTTTTGTTAATAAAATTTTTGATTATCCATTTGAGACTGATGAAGATACACATAAATATGTCAGAGAACCTTTACATCTTTTAATTGAGGTTAAAGATGATTCTGAAGTTAGTTGTTATAGAAATTTACAACAAATAAGAAAAAAAATTTTAAATCTTCTTTCTTTAGAAAAATTTTAATTATTGAATATGAAAATTGCTTAAAAAATTTTTTTTGATATTATCTTTTAAATATGTTATTTTATATAAATGTTCTTCTTCTTCTTATATTATTATTTTTATATTTATATCATGTTAATAAAAATTTTAAGTTTATTTTTTTTTTATAAAATTTAAAATATTTTAAAAATTATTGCTATTAAATAAACTAATTAAAAACACTATTTCTATGTATATATATACATAAAAAAATTTTACTTTATTTTTATGAAAATTTTTTACAAAAAATAATTACAATATTTTCTATTAAATTTGTCAATTGCTATATACGTACTTCTCATTTTAACAATAAATTTTTTAAAGAACTTAACAAAACTTATATTTTAGAAATTTTTTTAAAAAAAATATACAATATCATTAAATTATATTTTAAAATAATGTAAAAAAATAATATTTATTTTTTGTATTTAATAGTTTTAAGGTTTATATATATTTAAACTTTAATTTTATAAATTTTTATTACATAGAAAGAAATTTTCTGGCTATTTAATTATTTTTATCAATAAATAAACTATTACATTTTAATAATAAAAAAAGAAAAAAAAATTTATTTCATAACACTTTCATTTTAAATTTATGTATTTTAAACATTTAATTATCAATAAATCAATTAAAAATATATCATTTGACTATAATGTATTCACTTAAATGATATTTTATTTAAAATGACTTAGAACTATAACAATAAAATTAAAAAAAAAATGTATATTTCTAATTGTAGTAGTTTTTTGCATTATTATTATTATAAAACAATGTTAAATCATCTAACAAAAAAAATATTTATAATCTAAAATCTAGTTCGAGTATCTACTGGTTTTAGCGACTTAGTTTTTGTCTTTCTGTTATTGTTAATCCTGATATTAGTACAATAGAATTAAATTTAATTTATTATATAAAATTTAAAATATTATAAATATTAATTAAAAAAAACCTAGCGAAATTGTGTCAAGAAATTTCATTCAAAGGTTATTCTCTTACTGATTTTTCCAAATCTAAATCTGCTTCGAATACGTTATTTTTCTTCTTTTCCTTTAATGTCAACAAAAGAGAAGAAATATCATACTTAACTTTTTATCTTTTTTTTTTAAATACAAGTAACAAAGATTTTATTTACGTTTTGTCTGTTCTCTTTTCATTGTTACCACAATGATAATTATATCATAAAATAATAAGTTATGCAAATATTTTTAGACAGTACCTAAAACAATTTTTAAAAAAACATTTCCATTAAAATTTATTTTTAATTTTGTGCTATATATAATTATTTTAAAAATGTCTAAACAGTGAATAAAAACATAAAAATAATAACAACATTTTTATTTTTATAGACAATTAAAACTATTTATTTTAGTAAATATTAATAATGGAGATTTTTGATATCATATTATTCATTATAATTTATCTGAATCAAATATTATTTTATGCAAAGAAATTTTTATATAACAAAATGTTAAAAATATCAAAGTATACATTTAAACGTTATATTTTAAATAAAAAAAATAACAGAACACTTTTTTAACTTGATAGAAATAATTTAAATATCAAGATTTTTTTATAAAAATAATTCTAACAGTGGTTATATTTACGAAAAGATATAAATATATATTAAAAATGAAATTGGTAAAATAAATACAATTAGTTTAGATGATAACTATTTACACTATATTAATTGTCTTCTATATTTATTTAAAAACCCTAGTGATAATAAAAAAATTGAATTTATATTGTTTTGAATATTTTTTAAATATATTTTTAATAGAAAAAAGTTTACAACTTTACAAAAAAAAATTATATTTATACATAAAAATGAAATAAAACAATTTTTATTAAAAACTTCACATATAATTTAATGAATTTGTACGAAATTTTAATAAAGGAGAAGTTTTCAATAGATAATAATGCTTTAAATAGAAAATAATATTATGAAAATACTAAAAACAGAAAAAATGATAACAATAAATTTTGAAATAATTTGTTTTCAAATGGTATATTTTACCTATATATTTCTAACAAATAATGTAGTAACTGAAATATACTTATTGACATTTTTTAAAAGTTTTAACAATGACTAGTTAATGAATAAAAAAAAAATTATTAAATATAATAATATCATAAATAATATTTTATATTACAAGTGATAAAATTAAATTTACCTATTTAAAGTCAGTTTTTTTTTGTGATTTTATGGTTAATATTGATAAATTAATTAATATTAAAAAAATAAACAATTAATTTGCTTATTATAAAAATTTTTGTATTTTTCTTACAAAAATTTATAATAATTTTGTAAAATTTAAATAAATTTATAAAAGACTAGTAAATAGAATTAATGGAAATTTATCTATTAAAAATGATATAGGAGAAAAATTAGATAGAAAAAAAGAAAACATTATGAAGTTAATAAAGAATTTAACAAAAACAAAATCATTGTTTTAATCAATGCAAAAAAAATAATAGATATAATAAATTCTACTGAAAAAAAAATTAGATTAATTATTTTATTTTTTAAATCATCGTTTTTTAATTTACTTTATTTTTTTAAGAAAAAACGCAATTTAATTGAGAAACTTTGAAAAACTAAAAAAACATTCATTTTTACTTACATTGTGAAATAAATTATCTAAAAAACGTTTTAAATTATATACTGAAGTACCTTATTATAACATTAAGTTTTGTCATATATTAAATAAAAAAAATTTTTTAAATTTAATAAAAAGTAGTGAAAAAATGAATTTTAATAGAAGTAATTTTTTTGATAAAAAAAATTTGATTAAAAGATATCATAATTTAAAAAAATAGTGAAAACCTATAATACTATGAATGTTTCATCAATAAAAAATTATATTATATCTAATGCAAGTTATAAATAATAAAAATAATAATTATTATATTTTAGGCTGTAATATTAGAAATTAACAAAATGTTTGGGAAAATGTATACAGTTAAGATATAATAACCATTGTTACATTTATTTTAATAAAAAATTTTTATATAATTGTATTAAAATATTTTTATGGCTAATCAAAGTTGGTAAAAGTTTTGGAAATGTAGATGTGAATTATATAAGGAATCAAAAAACATATTTAGAAAAAGATGATATTTTAAACTTTGAATTACATTTAGAAAAAAAATGAAAAATAATAACACAATTTTATACTTATAATTAGGATTAACAAAATATTTTAAAAAATTAAAAATAATTTTATCAATTTATATGAAATAATATTAGAAATTAAAAAAAATTATTATGTTTTTTTCATAGTTCAAGAAATTATCATTTATGTGTATATATACTACTTGCATAGTAAACAAGAGACTTCGCACACTAAAGAATAAGAAATTTAAAGGTAATGGACTTTTTATTAGTATATAATAGAAGAATTTGAAAGAACACTTTATTTTTAATTCAATTATATTTGTACTAATCTTTTAATGCTAATTTTAATTATTTGTATAATTATAGGGATATTCAGTTATAAAATTTTACTGTATTTTTAAAGAATAAAAAATTAACAAAGACATACTTTTAATAAATAAATATTTTCTTGATTTTAAAGATTAGCAAAATAATTTAATTACAGATTATGATAATTTTAAAAATAAAATTAATAATCTAAATTATAATATTAAATATAAAAATTTAATATTCTTACAAAAATAATGTAATTCAAAAAGTCAAAAAGTATGTCAATATTTTTATAAGTTATTTTCTAGTCTAGATTTAAAAAATAAAATTTGATGTTTTGAAATTCCATGTTTAGATAAAAGTCCAAAATTTAGTAATGATAAAAACTTCTGATGACATTTTTAATTTTATTAATATTAACAAAATGGTTTATAAATCTGGTGATAAAAATAAAAAAAATAATTTTTTTTTTCAGGTAAGATATAACAAATAAATTAACGAAAAAATATATTTTATTTAAGTAGTGTTAAAAATGACAGTTGATAATATATATGATATAATATTTGAAAAAAAAGTTGATATTTTTGTCGTTTTAAGTAATTACAATAATTTTTAGGTAACAAATGATATTCTCATTTTACAACTAAATATACAATTTTAAAAGAGATTTGATAAACATAGCGCCAATTACTATGCAACTGAGAAATGATTTTTTAAATACAAATTTTCTGAAAGAATCACATTAATAAAAATTATTTATCAAGAAGAATAGTCTAAAAATAGTCATATATTATTTATTCAACTAAAAAAAAATTTATTTTTAATAATTTTTTAATTTATCATTTATGGTACAAAAATTAAATAAATTTTACAAATTGATTTATAAATTGAATAAAGGTAATAATATTGATTTATTTTATTATTCATTGATAAAAAAACTGTTGATATTGCATTTGTAATTTACGTAATAGTAACTATCAATTTAAATTTAAAATTCAATATTTTATAATGCTTATTAGAGAACACAGGTATAAAGCAATTCAATCTGGTAAACAATTTACATTTATTATAATTAATTTATATACATATTTATCAGCATATGATAAAAAAATATGAATAATTAAATTAGTTCAAAAAATTTCAATAAAATAAATTATATTTTTGATCCTGATTTTTCATAAAAAAGTTATTAAAATAAATTATGACAATGAACATCTTCTACAAATATGCAAATGATAATTCGTAATAAAACATTGTAGCTTTTATAGTTCTTTTAACATAAAAAATATTTACTATTTATATTAATAAGTAAATTAAAAACAACTATTTTTTAAAATTAGAACAAAATAAAAAGAGAAAACAAATATAAAAAACAATTATTATAATAACTAATATATCTGTTTAATCTTATGTCATTTCTATTTTGTCTTTTTAACCTTTTTAATAAATTTCCTGTATAATGATTTACCAATAATTTTTTCTTGACGAATGTTTTCTTGATATTTTTTAATATTATCATCAGATACAGTTTCATTTTTAATATTTTCTATATTATTAAGAAATGTAATAATTTTTAACCAACATTGTAATTGAAATAGGAAACGTTTCTATAAAATTGTTTTTAAAAATTATTATAAGATAAAAAAAAAGTTAACTCACAAAATTAGGATATTTCATTGCAATTTTACATATTGAAATACCAACAGAACATATTGTGAAGAAAACACATTTTAATTTATAACAAATACTATCATTTTTTAATATATCTTTACTATTTTCATTAATAAATAGACTTATTGTTGTTCTAGCAATATTTTCTAAGACATAAAATCCTGTACATTTATCCAATTTATCTTTAAAAAATCCATAATCATTTAAAAAAGATAGATATGTAGCAGAATAATTAATAACTAATCCAAATTCAATTGTTTTCATTTTCAAAAAAGAATTCTTATTGGTAGGACATTTGATAAGTGATTTAATTAAATTTGTAAATTCACTAACGGTATCATCAAAAAAAACAAGATATGCATCAGAGGAGTACTCTGTCCATTTTAAATCTTCCATTTTTACAATTGAAGAAAAATAATCTAAAAAATTTAATACCATAAATCTAAAATCATATTCTTCATAAACAGAAATATATTCATTAATGACAATTTTTTCAATTGGAACATAATGTAACATTATTACATTGTATTGAAGTTGATTTTTTAATTCTTTAAGTTTTATTGTATAATGCTTTTCAGTTTCCGGATGTGCACTCATAAATATTAGAATAGTTATTAAAAGCATTCTTGTTGAAAATTTTAAAGGATATTGAAGAATCTCTGAAAATTCATTTTCAACAGAATGTAAAAGAACAGTATTATTAGGTGTGTTGTAAAAATTTACAATATGATGTTTTAAAATCATGCATAAAGTAATTTCTACTTCTTTAAAAGCTTTCCTTTTGCTATATTTTAATTTTTCAGCAATATTTTTAAGATTCTCTTCAGATAAAGCATATCTAGAGTTTTTAATATTTCCATGAAAGTTAAACGCCAAAACTTTTTTAATTAAAGTTTTTGAGATTATAAATGTTTCTACAATGTCTTCAATTAATGGATCATTAAGCATTTGTAAATCAACCATTAAAACTTCATCAATATCTTCTAATTTACGTTCATCAAGATAAGTTGATATATCACATTCATCATTTTTGTTACCATTACAAATAAATGTGTCTTCGTTAGAATCATTTACTTAAAATAATATAAATTTATAAAAATCATACAAGAAAATTTTGAAAATTTACCAGTATAAATATATTTATCCGAAACAAATCTACGAAATGATACATTTTTTTTGCCATTTGAAATTTTGTTTTTACAATGATTTTTCTTAATAATAGATTTTATCATACTCTGAAAAATATTTTTAATAATATTAATAAATACAAAAAATATTATAATTTTAGTGGTAAATGATTTGTAACTTATAATAATTAAACAAAAGGATGCTATACCAAATTTTCTAGTGATAAGACATAAACAATATTCTAATTATTTCATATTCAACGTAATTTTTTTTATCGCTTATTAGTATATTTTTTTATTATTCATACTATATTAATTGAAAAAATATATAATAAAAATATGAATTATTGAATTATTATCAATTGTTGTCTGCAGAGTATTAAAAAATAAGTTTATATTAGAAAATATATAAAAAACATTAAGATTTATTAATGTCTGATATTATCAAATTTTACAAAACTTTAAATTACTAAAAATAATTTAAAATTAAATAGAAAATCTATAATATAAAAAATAAGAAACTAATTTTTTTTTATTAAAAGTGTTAATATTGTATATATAAACTTTATTAATGTCAAACTATTGTCAGACAACAAATAACATTATTCATAATATATTTTTTTAATGTAATTTTTAAAAATATTAACCATAACATTATTTTAGATTAATTTTTATAAACAAATTAAATCCATATATTAAAGTTAATATTTTCTTTTAGAATTATAGATTTTTATAATAACCTTACAATATTAAAAATGTTTTTAATATTACATATAAATAAGTTTTTAAAAAACTATTTTATAAATAAAGAATTTATAAAATCCGCTTTTTGAAAGAAATAATTTTAATTTTCTTTTCCAAAAAAAAAAACAATTTTGGTAATAATAGTAATCATTTAAAAAATTTTTATCGTTTTACATTTTATAAATTTCTAAATGTGAAAAAATTCTAAAAAAAATATTTTAAATCTAATTTTTACTTACTGTAAGTCAAAATGAATACAACTTAACTTGCTAATGAAAAACGAGTCGAAATACCTCAACTATTAATTTTTTCTTATTTAGAATTTTTGGAAAAATGCACAGATTTATACTCAGTAAAATGCGGATATTTTTTTCAAGCTTGGATAAAAAAAAGATTTAGGTAATTTTTAGTTTACAACTTAAGCCTAATTTTTTTAAATTTTTAAAAATTTATATTTATACGACGTTTTTTATTAATCGGAATTTCTAATCTAGCAATTAAAATTTTTTATGAGATCGAAAATTACAACTACCTAGATTTTAAGCTATTTAATTGAACCACACAATTTGAAATTTTAAAAATTATTCATAATAATTTTATTAGAAAAATGTAGAGTGAAATTAACAAATGTATTAAATTCGATATAAATTTATTTCATTTGGCTTTGGACGAACTCGAAGCTAATCGAGTACAAATAAACTCGAATGAACTTTTTTTTTTAATTTAGCTTCAAACAATACATAAATAATGTTTAAGTTTTTTTAAATAAAAACGAGTAATTCTACTATAAAAACGATTGTTTAAAATAAGTTGTCTTTTCAAAATTCATACGAGATTTTCCATGTTGCACTAGTTAAAAAAGAATAATATATTTAATATTATAAATAAAAATTTAATATTATTTTAGATAACTATAATAAAAAAAATATTAATGAAATCAGTTTATAAGTTCTTAAATTCGTATGAAACAAAAAGAATAAAAATAAATTTTAAAAAACATATACTTTTTTTATCATTTAATAATTAAATAAATAATTATGTACAATAATTTTTTAAAAAAAATTTTAGTTTGCTGTTTAAAAATTTTTCATTTTTATATAATGGTTTATTAAATATTTTGACTATTTAGTTGCATATTTACTGGCTTGCTATAAAAAGTTTAGGAGATACATTTTATAATGCAATAAATCTTTTTTTAGATATTTTCATTAAAATAATTTATTTTACAAAAATTAAAGAAATAAACATTATGAAAATAACCTATTTTTTACTATTATTTTAAAATTATTATAATAATGTTAAAATTTCTGACTTATCATTCATAGTATTAAGTTGTTTTTTTAATTTATTTTATTAAAATAAAATTTAAAAGAATAATTATGCTTACTTCAACAATAATAAAAGCATGGCCTAAAAAATGATGTATTTCTTCATTTATATAGTTAAATTAATCAACACCTTTTTGACTTTTTTTTGTAACATAATAGTTTTTAACAATTTTTTTGTTTTTGATTCATAATAAGACGTTAAGAGGTGGATTTTTTTTTTCAACAACTTAAAAAATATCTTGTTCAATTAACTTATCATAACTTTTTTTATTTATAATGTTAATTTTATCGACTATTAAAATTTAAGAATATATATTTTTTTTACTCAAATATGTAAGATTATTATCAATTTTTATTAGTGAATGCATATACAAATTCTTATGAATAATATTAATTTTTTCCAATATTTATTTTTCTTTTTTTTAATAACTAGAAAAACTTTTTTGACTAATTATTTTTCCTGGAGCCTATGATCAAGCATTAAGAGCTATTAAACTTGTATTACTTTGCTCATATTCTTTCTTTTTTTAGAGTAAAAATAAAAAAAGATTTTTTTTATAATAAAATATAATGTTAAGGTTTATAGTTATATATCATTAATTTTTTCTAGCTTATAAAATTTTAAAAATTTATGTTTTATAAATTTAAATAGTATCTAAATGTATTGTTAACGTTTTTGATAAAAACAGAGAAAATTGTAAAATTATATATATATAATCATTTTTATAAATATAATTTCATTTGTCTTTAAGATAATCAATTTAAATATATTTATTTTGTTAAATTTAGATTTCTTATAGTTTTTAAAATTTTATTTAAAAAAAATTAGTAAAAATATTAACAATTAATTAAAGAAAGTGTTACAAATCTGTAGTAAATCAGATCTTATTTTTCAATTATGTTTAAATACATTTATTGTTAATTAATTCAAAAAAAAATTTGTAATCATTTGAAAGTTGTAATAATTTATTTATTCTTTAAAAACATGATTAAAAAATGACAAAAAAAAAGTAAAAATGATGGTTATTAATATAAAAAAAAACTTTGAAAGTTGGATGCAAAACATAATATTAAAGTACCAAAATTATGTTTTTTTTATATGTAATAATAAAAAAAAATAAAATAATGAACTTATTTCAAGTTCAAAAACAACATATTTTGCAACAATAATGTTTCAATTGATAAATTTGTATAAGTTAACAAATGCATACATCTCAATAACATGTTAAATTATTACATGATTCAGTATTACCATTACATTTACGTTTATGACAAAAATTGTTAAGAATATCAATGTAATTAGAATATTCAAACATTACATGTGCTTTTTGACAATCACAAAGTTTTTTTATTACACATATATTTACATAATTTTCTTTTTTTGATATTGAACTAATGTTGTAGTAGGAATAGTTGTTATTTGTTAATCAAATGATTATTCTTTATCACATGTACATTTACATAACTTTTTTTTTGTACTTTTAACAGTTGTTGTCATTTGTTTATCAAAAAATTCTTCCTTTTCACATATACATTTACATAATTTTTTTTTATTTGGTTGTAAAGTATTAATTGTAGGAGGATTTATTGTAGTAGTAATAGATAATAAAGATTTCATATCACATGTACATTTACATAATTTTCCTTTCAATTTCTTATAATTAATTGTATCAAGAAAATTAATAATACTTTCATTATCACAAGTACATTTACATTGTCTTTGTCTATTTGATATATAAATAATTTTTTTATCTTCTGGTATAGTAGTAGTTGCCATTGTTGTTGTAGTTGTTGTAGATGTTACTTTAGTTTTGTTAAGTAATTCATTTATCTTACACATACAATCACAATCACAAAACATTTTTTTATCATCATTATTTGTAATTATAGGAGAAAATAATATTGTTGGAGAAAATGTTGAATTAATAAAATTTGTTAAATTAAATATAATAGAATAATTATTTGAATGAAGAAAATTATGAGAAATTTTACATGGACATTTATGAATATCTGGTAAAGAAGTAATAATTGTAGAATCTGTTGTTATATCTTCATTCAATGTTAATTCTGTTGTTGTATGCATTTCTGTATAATTGTTAACAGGATCAATAGCTATAAATTTTTCTTCAATTAAATTTAAATTGTTTTCATTTACTCCATCATAAAAGCTTTCAGTAGTATTTATTAAACTATTAGTTGTTTCGGTATTAATTAAAGTATCAATATCTCCACTACTTTCAATTTCATTGTCATTCTTTAAAATTTCTGTTTCATTAATTATAGAATGTTTTATTTTATCACTATCAGAAATGGTAGAAATTGTTGTTTCATTAAGAAATTCAGATTCAATTTCTCTTTTATAAATTCCAGCATTTAAAAAAACTACAGATAAAATAAAATATTTTTAAAACTTACTTGTATATGAAGATATTATTATAAGATTTAATAATATAATATTAATTGTTACTTTCATAATTATAAAAGTAAAAACTACTATTAATAATGATTCAAATGAAATGATTATATACATAATAATTAGGTCATTCTTTATAAAATGTTATTTCTTAAGGTATTATATTATTAGCATTGTTTGTAAATTTAATATGCTTTTTATAGTAATTGAATGTTATAAAAACAATTGTTATAAAATATATCGTAATTTCTTGAAATTATAAATGTTATAATTGTACAAAAGTTTGATTTTTTTTTTTAGAAATATGTACTATTAATTTATAGCTTATACTTTAGGCAATTTTATTATTATATTGTAAAATAATATTAAAATTTTTTATTTATATAAAATGTATAAAAAATTATTATTATATAAAATTTTTTTCTTAAAATTTTTAAGTTGTTTGATTAACTAAAAAACTTTATTAAATGAGGTATTTTATATAAAATATTTATCATGTGAATACTTCTGTATCGTCTTGTTAATATTTACCTACAATTTTATTTTAAAAAATGGTTTTTTAAAATTTTATTCTTAATACTAAAATTATGTTTTTTATAATATTCTTAATATTAAAAGTTATAATTTTAAATATTATTTTTTTTTCACTTTTAAATTTAACTTAATAAATTTTTAGTTAAGTTGATAAACTTTTATAATTATTATAATTTTGAAAAAATTTTATAGTTATAAGTACATATATTTTTAAAATAATCAAAGATTACAATTAATTAAATATTAAAAATTAATTTTAAAAATTTTCAATATAAGGAATACAATTTTTAATGAGATATAAAATAAAAATTTTTCTAATCCCTTAAAAAAATTTTATATTATTTGTTTGTTAACGTGTTATTTAAAAAGGTATAATTTTATTGTAATATAAATTGATAAAGATTTTTTTCTTTTTTTTTTAAATCACGACAATTAACTTTTAATAATTTTTCAAACTAAATATAAAAAGAAAAAAATTTATTTTTTTTGTTATTATAAAATTAAGTTTATACAGGTTTTTTAATTTCTCGATACTAGTTAAAATTTTCACCATAAATGTTAACATAAATTATTAACATTAATTTCAAAAATTTAATTCACTATTTAATAAAAATATTGTGATATGATTAATATATTTGTATGTTTTTTTTTAATAATGATATTTTATTAAAAATCAAATTTAATTTAGAAACTATGTACTTACTAATAACAAAGTTTTTATATATTTGTTTTAATCAAAGTAACTGGAACATCTTACAAATTTATGAATTAACAATTATATGATAATTTAATAAATTAAAAAAAAAATTTATTTTAGGGTAGTGATAAATATATTAAATATGATCTTATCATATTTCAAGGTTAGATAATATTTTTTATTTAAAAAATTAGATATTTTAAAAGAATAAAATTTTGTGTAGTATAATTTCTAATACCAAAAAAAAGTTACTTTTTTAATTGAAAAATTATTTGTATTATAAAACATGTTTTTGAGTAAATTACAATTTTATAATGGTAAAATATTTGTGGTATGATTACATTGTTTATGTATTGATAAAGATATAGTTTTTATCTTATTACAAATAAACTGTACGTAATTAATGAATAGATAATGTTTCCTGTTTTATAAAATTGTTCTTTTAAATAAATAAGAATTATTACATATTTTTATTTATTAAAAATATTAATTATATTTATAAAAGGAAATACTATTTATTTATTAATTGGATTGATTTTTGGTTGCTTTTTTTTTATAAATTGCCCTTTAACCACAATTTTTTTAGAAACTTTTGAATTTTTTATCTTTTGATCATATTCTTTCTTTTTACGTTTAATTTTTGGCTTTGTATTTTTCGATGTTAATTTATGAGGTTGAGTATTTATATCATTAGTAACAATTTCATTAATAGGTTTATTAGATTGTGACGGTATATTAGGATCTCCTTCAATAATATTAATATTTTCATTCTTTGAATTTGTTCCATTAACATTTGTATTATCTTTTTCATTATTCATTTCAATATATGATGGTGGTGGTTTATCATATATTAACGGATTTTGGACAATTTCTTTTGGTATACGTAATTCCATACCATTTCCAGTAGCTACAATTGTAATAACATTATTATCACAATTTCCAGAAAAAAATGTTTGTTGATTAATATTATTTGTAGCATTCATATTATTATTCCATTGATTTATAGTTATAGGTCCTGTTCTACGACAACATATTAAATTAACTATTTTAACCCATATATCAAAACAACGAAATGATATTATTATAGCTGATATAAAAGGAAACATAAATCTTAAAAATGTTATTAATGTTTCAAAATCAGAATATATTGAAATAAATGATGTTGATGATTCATAAAGAGAAGCTTCTTTAAATCTATTATAAAAAATTAATATTATATATGGTAATTGTAATATAGCATATGTTATTAAAAGATAGACTGTTAATTTTGTTAAATTTGTATTTTCATGTAATTCTCTTGTTTCATTAATAAATCTTCCATATTCTTCTTGTGAGTTAGGAAGTGATCTATGAACATGTTTTTGTATTCTTATTAAAATAAGTCCAATTCCTATTGTTAATGTAATTATGATATATAAAAAAATCATAAAATATGTATAACCTATAGGTGCTTGTCCATTTAAAAGACATTGAAAATGATATCTATCTGGTAAAGTAACAAAATCTTTAAGAAATAATGGAATACAACATATAATTGAAATGATGTAAATTCCAAAAATACAAAAATATATATTATTTTTACTTATAACATTTTTTAATAAACTATTTTTACCAATAGCTCTTTCAGCACACATTAATAATAAAGAAAGAATTGATATAAGAAGTACAAACTAAATAATATATATAAATTAATAATTAATATAATACATACCTGTTGAAAAAATACATTTATTTTGCACATAAATTCACCAAATATCCATTGTCCTGAATTTGAGATATGTAAAAGTGATAGAAAAATGACTACCATTATATCAATAAGATTAATAAAAACTACATTACTTAATAATAAATATAATAATTTTTGGCGAAGTGTAGGACTTGAATATATTGATGCAAATATAAGAATATTTAATAAAAAAGATACAATTATTATTATTGATAATAAAAAAGATAATATAGAACTTAAATTAGATGAATTATTTTTTTGTATTGCAATATCAGCAATTGTATTTTTATATGAAACATATAAAATTGTCATTTTTAATATATTAATATAACATAAAATTTAATCAAAATACTATTGAAAAGTATATACTATTTGAGATTATTATTAATACATTTGTTGCCTGGCAACTTACTTTCAAAACAACATTTTAATTTTTTTTTTATAAATATATATAAAATAATTTACTTAAATGTATATTAAGTTAATTTTAAAAAATTTTTAACAATAAAAAAATAAACAAATAAATAAAATAATTAAAATTTTTTTAATAAAAAAAGAACATTAAAAATTAATGTAAATGATAGTAATTATTTTTATTATTTGCTACAAAAAAATTAAATTATTATTGAACTAATATTTTAAAATTTAAAATTGTCAAAATATATTAAAAAATTAAATATATCTTTTAGTTTTAATGATAAATTTTTTTTTTATATAAAATATTATTATTTTATTATAATGAAATTAAGTTTTATTTTATCATGACATCTTATCTTTTTCCTATTTATTAAATAAACATTTTATTTTATAACAAATTAAAAATAAAATGAATTATATAAAAAATGTTATAAAAGAAAAATTTATTCTTATAAAAAAATTGTTTATAACATAATTTATTAGGTAATTTTTATTCTATACTTTACACTTATTGTACTATTATCATTGTCCTTTAGTGTTTTTTTATATTTTATATAGTATTATCAGTTTGTCAAAAGTAAATAAGAAACAGATGATCATTGGATATATCTATATATATGTATACTATCAACAAGTCACAAATATATAAATATCTTCTTTTGGCGACCTAATTTGTTTAAATGCTAAATATTTAATCTTATCCTTTTATCAAATTTTCTGATATCATTTCAAAAACAATTAATGTTATCCATTTGTATATTAACAGCATTTGATTTTAATTTCTTAACGTAACCTTTAATTTATGTCAAAATTGTTATTTAAATTTTTTTTAACGACAACCGTTAATATTGTATATTAAAATAGCTATGAGCTCATAGATATTTTATCAATTTATATAATTTATGTAAAGGTTAAGTTCTTACTAAGAATTTATAATGAAATTAATATTTTTTACTTACACTATAATTTTATTAATGCATGTGTTTGTTAAAAAGAAACTTAGAATAAATTTAATTGTTAAATAGTTAAAATTTATTAAAAGATTGTTTAATAAAACATACTTATTTTCCAAGTTTAATTTAAAATTTTTTAAAAATACAGAAAAAAATTTTTTTAATTTTTATTTTATAATCTATAAATTTTATATTATTTTAAGAACTAATTATTTATTTCTTATCACTATTAATCTTGTAAATTACTATTTAAAAATATTTAAAAAATTTTTCAAATATTTTATTTTTTTTTATATTATTTATATAATTAAAATTGTCTATGGGTATTTTTTTTTCATAAATAGAAGTTAAATATATTATCATGCATTAATTAGATATCATTAATTATAATTATTTATCTAATAAATTAACTTATTTTAGTAATAATACTATTATATTTGTTTGTTTATCAAAATATATCATTTTTATTTTATATTTTATCATACTTATTTCGTAATCTAGAAAAAATTCATTATAAAATATTAGGTACAAAAGACTTTTTTGTATTAACAACCACATTCTTATTCCGTATGTAGATTGGTGGATTTACTGGTCGTCTCTGTTGATATAACAAATATTAAGCCTTTAACAGTAAAATCAAAAGGTACACTAGCACAGCCAGACACCTGGTATCTTATCATCAAAAAAATGTTTTTCAGTACGTGATAGACATAACTTTTTGTAACTTCAAAAAAAAAAAAAAGAAAAATATAAAGTGTTAATTTTTTTTTCTTTCTCTGATACAATCATGTATTTTGTATTATATTTGACACCTTTAATTAAATATATTTATGATGTTATAAATAACAATTTAAATTGTAAGGAAAATTTACTATTTTTTTAAATATTCTCTTTTATAAAGGTCATTTTCTCATGTTTAATATTTCCTGACACATGCATGAAAATATAAGGTCATTCTTAATTTCACACAAAAAAATTATTTATAACAATTGCCTTTTAAATAATGTTATCGCATATATATCTATGTCTTTTATATCAATCGCAATCATATCAATCGTTTGCTCAAAAAGATCGTGTGGCATGACTAATAACTTGTCATTATTCTAAATCCAAACATTTAACATAAAAGATTAAAATATCAAGATTAGATTCTTTAATCATTTATTCTTTTACAAATTATTGAAATCACCTTAATATAATATTATTTTGTTTACTTATCTATATATTCATGTAAATTTGAATTATAAACAATTTTTTTGATAAAAAATTTTTTATTTTTATAGTTTTAGACGTGTGCTTAAATGATAATGAAAAAAACGTGGGTTAATTTAGCTGTTATCAAACATTTTACATCGTGATTATAATATAGATATATTATATAATTCTAAGTAAATATAAATAGTTGTACATGTATCTATTGGATTCTAAGATATTGATAATATACAATGTCAATAAATATTTGGGGGATGTTCTTATATTGATAATTGATAACATTTATATTTATAACTAATTATTTCTTAATTTTTTTATTGCGAAAAAAATTATTACTATTATATTATTTTCTAAATTAATTAAAATTAAAAATTTTTATTTGTTTAATTTTTATTTTACATTATATCAATTAATAACCAGTATATTTTAATTTTTATTTATTATATTAATACCTTGGACTTTTAAATAAAAATCATACATTTAATTTTAAATACTACTTGATACAAATATATAATCATGATTATTAAATTTTGAATGATTACTTTACAATTTAATTTAAGAAATTTTTATATTAAATATAAAAATTTGACAATATGATAAAATATGAATCATTATGACAGAATATCTCACATTTATATAACTTATTTAAACTTTTTTTTTAACTATTTGAGATATAATAACTTAAATAAAAAAAAATATATATATATTTATATGAATTTAAATTTGACCTGCGCAACATCGTTACTTTTTATTGTATTTATAAAAATATCTTCTTACAACAATTTTATTGAGATGATTAACGTTTCTCTATATGTCACCTATATCATTATCTTTTTATATTAAGTTCGCGTAACCCTTGCGAACTGATGACCGTGTATTACTACATAACATCACCATTACCGAACAATGATGACTCTATATTCATTATTGAGGTCTGAATCAATCGCTTCTTTGACATTATTCTATCCTCTCAACCTTAATTTTACATTAATATTGATATATAATATATTCTTTCTTTTAGATATAAAATATTTTCTTGCGCACTATAATCATAATAATCAGAAAGATTTGACACCTTTTTAGTAAGGAGTGTTTTAAATATTATTTGTACAAAAATACTCTTAAATTTACTAGAAATCAAAAAAAAAATTTTTTTTTTTTTTTGAATTTTGTGTCTTTAATAGTTATATACATTATTACACTTTATTATAAAAATTTATTTATATTATCTATTATTTGGCAAAGAAAATTTAAAAAAAAATTGTGTTCATGAATTCAATGTTGTTATCTGTTAATAAAGAAAAAAATAATTATAATCCTGTATCTAACAATTTAGAATGTTGTAAATGTAATGATTGCAGATTATTTAAAATTGAAGTTCGTGCTTCATTTCAACATATTATGAATGTATTAAATAGAATAATTCAAAAAGTAGACAATGATCATCATTCAAGAAGTACAGTTGCTATATCACCTGTCTCAGATCTAGCATATTCTGTAAATCAAGCTTTGGATGTTATTAACAGTATTAATACACAAGAAAATGATTGTAATCATGTATCATTTAGCGATAATAAAAGAAATTATGTGGATGAATTACGAAGGAATGGAAAAGATAGTCCTATTTCATCATCACTTAAACAAACATCACCTAGTGCACCAAGTTCTGTAGATAATATTTCTGTGAACGAATCATTAACAGATGAAAGTATTGAAAAAAAATCATATAATACTGAATTGAAAAAAAATATTTTATATACTGATAAAACAATGAATATTGAAAATAGTACAGAAATATTTCATGGAGTATTAGGAAATAAAATTTCTGAAAAAATAACAAATAATATAAATATTATTTCAAATAAAAAAAATAATTCTAATGATAAAGGAATAAATCTAGAATTAACAGAAAATTTAAATATACCAATGCCAATACAACTTTTTGATAATATATTCCAAAATAATTCAGAACTTTCCCAAATTAATATGTTACGTTTGTCTCCCAATGTGTTACCTTCTATTAATAATTATAGATTTCAAACAACACAAAATGATATTACTTCACAACAATTAATTGCTACATTAGATGCTATAAAAAATAGTCAAAATTCGTATCCACAATTATTGAATACAAATATATGTAACTTGCAACAACAAGTTATGAAGAATGATGATGATTTAGTTGAAAATAATAATAATAATAATACAGAAACAATTCAAGATTCATCATTAAATTCAGATTTAAATTCAGGAGTCACAAAATGTTCAAATTGTAATACAACTACAACAACTGCATGGAGAAGAAGTGACAAAGGAACATTAGTTTGTAATGCATGTGGTTTATACTTTAGATTACATCGTCAAAACCGCCCGGTACATATGAGAAAAGATTTCATTCAACAAAGGTTTAGAAAAAAGAAAGATGAAGAAAATGAACAGGGTGATTCTAATACATCACATCCTAATGGCACAACATCATCAGAACTTATTTCAATATCAAATCTACTAGAAATTAATCAAAGTCTTTTACAATTAAAACAACAAGTTATTGCTGAAAATTTGTCATAATTTGAACTAACTTATTCATAATTATTTAAATTATTTGAAAATTTTTATTATAATAGGTGAAAATTTTTATTTGCAAGGACGGTGTCGTTATTTTAAAAGATGACTTATAATTATCAGTATATTTTAATATCAACAATCGAAAAAATGATTGATTGATAAATATATAAATAAATTAATATTTTATTTTATATAAAGAAATTTAATTTAGAAGCTTTAGTTTCTACATGTCTAAATTTAACATATTTGAATCAAAGAAATTGTAATTTTATTTATTTACTTTTTTAAAAATATTTTTTAAATTTATTTATTAGAAGTGTATGATAATAAATATTTAATAATTTTAATATTAATAATATACTTTATATTATGTTATTTAAAAATTAATAGTAAAATTATTTAATGATGTGTTTTTTTTAAAATTAAAAAATTCATTTGGCAATAAAAAATCAAATTTTATTATAAAAAGGTATAATTTATGATAAATTTAAATTGAAAATATGAAATAAAATTGAAAATATAAATTCCATTTTTAGTTCTACAAATTCTTTAATAAAAATTTATTATTTTTTCATACTGGAAGATTTAAATAAAAAAGTGAATATTAAAATATGAATAATAAACATTTAAATGATTTTTTTTAAAGATTAAGATAAAAAGTGGATATATGAACAATAAATGTATAAATAATGAATAAAGTATACATAATTAAAATATAACTTAAAGTTAAGAAAAATAATGGTCTTTTTAACTAGAATTTAAATAAAAGATCTAATATTGAAGTATTATAAAAGATTGATATTTATGCACTAAAATTAAAAGATGTTTTATTTTGTGATAGTATAAACAACATAGAAGCCAGTTAAACTTTTTTATATGTGATAAATACAAATTCTTTTTTTTTAGTCTAAATACTATTTATATTCATAGTAAATGTATTATTTGACCAAATATTTAATTCCGTTTCATAAGATTTATTTTGTATTGAATGATTAAATACAATTATATAATAGCCTTCATTTAAATAATGTTAATAAACAAGATTTAAAAAGTAGTTTTTATATTATTTTTTTAAATTATTAATATTTAAAAAAAGTTTATTAAAATTCATTAATTTATTTAATGAATGTAAATAGAAATAATACACAGATAAAAATTTAACTATAATTAAAATATACACATTTTTTTAAAATTTAAAATTTTAATAACATTTAAAAAAAAATTAATATTCTTAGAAAGACTTTTAAATTTTAATTTTCAATAACTTTTTATTGTAAATATTTAATATTTTTCTCATTAATGATTTTAAAAAACATAGAAAATTTTTTTGAAAAGACTATTATGCAGTTTAAACATAATTAATCTTAAATTTTTAACACATTTAAGTTGTGAAAATTGTTCAATCATTTTTTGTTAGAACTTTTTTAGTTCAAATATAATATCATTAAAATATTTAATAATATGTTAAAAACCATTTAAAGATAAAAAAAGTTTACCATATTTTGAAAAAAAATTGTTAATAATTATTTAAATCAGCCTAATTCAACAATTTTATCATCATTAAGCAATTAAAATGATTGTTTTAAAATAAATAATATAATTTAAAGTATAAAAATATTCAATGTTAATTAGTTATCTAAACAAATGCAAACATATAAATATGCAAAAAGTTATTAAGATTTTAATAATAACAAATAAAAATAAATAATGATAAAATAAAGATATTAAAATAGTCGTACAAATTTGAAAAAAAAACTTTAATGATAACAATAAAAAAAATTACAGTATTTTTTGAGATATATATATTGCTAAATTTTTTTTATGTTTATTTTTTTAAAATTTAGTAATTATATAAAACTATATATATATATTATATTATTAAGATCTAATTTATATATTACGGGTATTTTTTAGTTGGTTATAAAATATATTGCAATACTTTATAATTGTATTAAAGATTAATTTTAAAATTTTACGTATGTTGAAATTAGATAAGATAAATTTAACTGTAGTCTTTCTCGTAATACAAACTAATAGAAAGACTTAATAGAGCAATACGATGAAAAAAAAAATTAAATCTTTTTTAAAGACTCCTTGACTGGATTTTATATACAATTTTTAAGATTCATCAAAGTTTAATGTGTTGTTTTTAATCTAATTTTTAGTACTTATGTAAATATAAAATATACAAAAAATAATAATTTTTTATTGGAGTTAATAAATTTATACTTTAATATTTTAAAAAAATAATACTTATTTTATTTTCACTTTTGTTACAAATCAAAATAAATTTTTACAAATAGTAATATTAATGTACGAATATCAGACATATTTTTATTTAATTATATCATTTTTTTTTATTTAAGAGATTCTTTATTTTATTGAATACTTTAATCTTTAAAACCGTTAGTTAGCTAATGTAATCATTCTTAAGGTATAAAAAAGAAATATAAATTTAATATAATTATTTCATTGTAATTCTTTATTGTAATACTTTGTCTATCTAATGAGATATTGTATTAATGTTTTAATTTTAGAGTTTATATTATTACATTGTATTGTCAATGTAAGACTTAAACTTAAGGCATCTATTTTTAACTGAGTTTTTAAAAACTTATAAAAATTAAAATAGTAAGTAATATTTTAGTATTTTTTTTATAAACAAATTTTTGAAATAATTTTACGTAGCGTTTTTTATTGTATTATCATAATTTTATAAACGTTTGTGAAATAAATAGTTATTAATAAAAGGAGAATCATATAAATTTAATTTTTAGACTTAAAGCTATAAAAAGACTTTATTAGAAAGTTGATAAAACACTTTTCTTATCAGGTTTCTGCTCCAACTTATTTAAAAAATTTCCCTATTTATTATTTTAATAAATAAAAATAAACCAAAAAATATAATTTAATATTCAATTCATATTTATCTTAATTATTATATTTTTAAAAAATTAAAATTAATGTTAATTACAAATATATATATTTATAAAATAATATGTTGTTACATAAGAAAAAGCAAAATTGTAGTAATAATTGTCATATTAATATAAAGTATATATGTAAAAAAAAGTTGATATTGTTAAAAAAATATATACTAATATAACAATAGTCATCTGTTTTAAATAAATTTCATTTAATTTTAACTAAAGCAACATAAACAGTGTTATAATAATTATGAATAATGAGTTATTATTTATGTTTAAAAAATTTTGATAAAAAATTTTATTATTTGATAGTTAATAAAATTATAAATATTTTTTTAACAAAAAAGATATTAAAATCAATAAATAGTAAAATTAAAAATTGACGTATACGAATATTTTTTATTACAATTGTAACATTAATGTTTTCTTTTATCAAAAAAATTAAATTAAAAACAACATTTAAAATAATTTGCAATTTTTTTAAATTATAAAATTTTAATATATAGTAAGAAATGATGATTAAAATAAGATGGTAAATTTATTATATAAGAGAAAAGATTTGACAATTTTAGTCATTTCTTATTCTTTTAATCACTTAGTTTTTTTATAATTTTATTGTATGAATAATTTACTCATTATAGGTTTTTGTATATTTTATCTAAAGGATAATATTTTAGTATTCTTCGTGGCCACGGTAGAATATTTTTACCGATAGAAATTTCTGATTAATATAAACTATCTAGTAAGCCCACGACAGAAACAAATTTTACTATTGTATTGTGATTGAATTAGTATAATAAAAGGTATTTAATTAACTTAGTACTATAAGGGTATTTATTAGAGATAATAGCCAGTAATATTTCTCTATATCTGGTCTTGCGTACATTTTTAAACTTTATAAATTTTACTATATAAATATATATATTTTTACAATAAATTATGTTTTAAAATATCATATCGTTTTAATAAATTATTATTATAATCTTGTTATAGATAGCTTTTTTTAAAAATTATAATAAATTTTATTAGTTCAATATCAGAATTTTTACTAAAATAAATTGTTTTTTCATATAAAATAGAATATTGTTTAAATAAAAAGTTCTAATAACGTTTATTAATATCACAAAAAAAATTATTAGTTGTGTTAAAGTGTAAAATTTATTTTATATAAAATAATATAGTTTTTTAAAATTTAACAATTAAAAAAAATAATATTTTTATAATCAATCTGGTTTTACTATAATTTTTATGTAAATTATAGTATTTTTAAACTTAAAATTTATATATATATTTTTTTTAATTAAACTGTAATTGAAAGTAGAAAAAAAAGTTTGATTTTGAAAATAATGATAATAAAATTTGATTGTGGCAAAAATAAAAATGGACTAGTATTAAACATTGATAGATGTACAGAAATTTAATTTTTTATAAGTGATTATATTTTTGTATTTCATATAACAGAATGAATATGTTGAAATTATAAATTATAAAATAATTTTTTTCTTAGAGTTGAAATAGCTTATTTCAAGCATTAAGCGTCATTTTTTTATAAAAAAAAAAAAAAAAGATATATATATAGTAATGTCAAGAGGGGGAGACCACTTTTTAATTTTAATAAATTTTAACTTTAGTTTTATTTTTTTAAATATTAAAAATTTAGTAAAAAAATAAACAAATATAGTTTATAAAAGTAATATATTTACAAAGAATATTAAGAAAAAATAAAAGAAATATTTAAAATTATACTTCCAAACAAAAGAAAAAATTATGGAAATTACAACTTTTAAAAATATGAAAAAGTAGAAATAAGTAATTTAAATATACATTTTAATGGAACAAGTATTTTCTCTCCTTTATATATTACTATGAAATTATTAATGTAAAATATTATTTTTTTTTAATATGTTTAAATATTGTATATGCTACTTATAAAAAACATAGTAATCAAAAATTTATTTTTGAACTTGAGCAAAGGAATTATGTCAAAGAGGTTTTGATATAAGAATTAATAAGGAAAAGTTTATATTATAAAATCATTTTGATATTTTTATATTTTTAATTTTTTTTTGCTTAAATAAAATTAAGTTTAAAATATTATCTTTTTATTAAAAAATATTTCATTTTTAAAAAACTTTCAATTAAAAAGTTTTCAAAATCTATTAATATTATTTCTTTTTATCAATAAATTTTATAATGGAATATTTAAATATGTTTAAAGTACTTTGAACGAATAATCATTTATAACTTAGGTAATATTTAAAATAGTAATATTAAGAAATTTGTACAAAAATGGTGGATTATGATAAAAACTAAAAGATTGGTAAAATTTTAAGTATAATGAACATTAACAAATGTTTTTATCAATTTATGAAATAGCAAAATATGACATTTACTTTTATAATTTAAAAAATAAAAAGATATTTTCAAATTATGACGTTTTTTTATAATAATTTTATTACTAATTGTAACTTATTAAGTCCTTCATTTTTTCTAAAAATATTATAATTGTTTACAAATGATAAATTGATTTTAAAATCAACTCATAAGTTTTAAAAATAAATTAATTTTGTATATATTTGAAAAAATATTATTAGTATTTTTGAATATTATAAAACTTTTCGAAAAGTTTACTTTGTTTAATAGAAATAGTTTTTTTATTCAAATGTATTAAATTATATATCAATTAAAGTAAAATATTTTACTAAAATAAAATGTTTAAAAAAATTGTGATTATTAAACATATTTTCTTGATATTAGTATTGTATTATATTATAATTATAATAAAATTATAGATGATATACAATTTTTAATATTATATGATATTCTTAAAAAATGCTTTTTTTATATTTATCTTAAATTAAATTAAAAAAGTTAGTAATAAATATTAATATATAATTTATCTATTTTTTTGTGTTTATAATCAATATATATTAAAAAAAATTTATTATCATAATATTAATTTATAAATGTGATAATTGCTATGTTACATTAAATTTTTTTGATAAATACTATGTTAATTTTGATATTTTTAGAAAAGAATAACTTATTTTAATAAAATAACAGTAAATAATAAACTAATAAATTTGTCATTTATAATTTATTATTGATATATTAAAAAATTAAAAATGATATTAATGTTATACTGTTGATAAATGATAATTTAGAAACATACTAGAGAAAATCAAAGATAATATATAACTATAATATTGAAAAATGGAAAAAAAAAAAGTTTTTACGTTATAAATCATTTAAGTTAAAGATTAAAATTTTAGGAGAAAACTAATTAATTTAGCATTTAATTTAATTAAAAATAATAAAAAGTATAATTAGATGACACTTAAAGTTATTCTAGAAAAAATAAATTTCAAAACTGAGATCTAACAAAACATTTTTGATATAATATCTTCAAAGCAGTAATACTTTTATACTACTAGTTTCAGATTTGATTCTTAATAAACATATTATCTTTTTTTTATTTTAAATAATTTAATTATTAAAATAGTATTCCTGAATTATATACAAAAAAATTAATCTCTATTTTAAATTTTTACACCTCATTTTAAACAATTCAATTTTTTTTGATATACTTAAAATTGTTTGTATTTCTGAGTATAATAATTAATCTTAGGTTTTGTAGCTTGAAATTATTAGAAAAATTCTTAGTTTGCGTTGTTAGAAAGGTTTGGTACGTTTTATAACATCTCTGGTAGTATAGTGGTGAGTATCCGCGCCTGTCACGTGCGAGACCGGGGTTCGATTCCCCGCCAGAGAGTTCTTTTTGTTGAATTTTATTAAGAATATTAATCATAAAATTTTAAAATAACTTTTTTCTTTATTTTTATAATATTCTTAAGTAAAAATATATAAATTTACTCTTTTTTGTTCATTTTTGTTTAAACCACAAACTTTAAAGTCCATTTTTCATTTTAATATTATTTTAAAGTTGCTCAAATTTATCAGCAATATTCAATTTTGACAACAAAAAATAACAAATACTTATTTATTTTTATA
>NW_020171527.1:0-32093 GCF_001040885.1 Strongyloides ratti | reverse complement strand
AGCCGTAGTTACAGAAATAATATAATCCATTTTTACACTACAACAGCAAAGCTTAAAATATTGACTACCAATTTCAGATGTTAATAATAACATGTAGTCTTTTGATATAGTGCACAAAAATTTATTACATGAACCATTAAAGGTTTCATTAATAAAATTGATAAAAAATTTTAATTCCATTGTTTGAGAAAAAAAAACATCGCACTTTTTCCTTTTGTGTACGTTTTCAATAATATTCTAGGCGATTTTTTGCTTAAGTAATTTTTCTACATATGGATGTGTTTTAAATTCTGTAACAATATTATTATATAATATATTATTAACTTACGAAGTAAATTATCAACGCTGACAACAAGTAAAGCAAAGGAATGTTGAATTTATTTTTTGGAATTGGTATATTTAATATTTCAGATAATGTTTTTCTATCATGAAAACATCATTTGTATCACAATTGTTGAAATTCCAAAATTCCTTCATGGTAGCCTAAAATATAAGTAGAAGGAGGAGTAAATCTTTTCAAAGATACACATTTCCTAAGGCGCGATAACGGTTTGATTTTACAACCGTTTGTCATCAAATTTGTAACTATTTATTAGTAATTGTGTAACCAATTTTTCTATTTTTTTATGATTTTTTTAACAATATTGTGGTCGGATTACTAATCTAATAATTTTTGTAATATTTTAGGGGTTTAAGTTCATATAAAGTGTCTATCCACCATTAAAGGTGACGAATTTAGTTTAACGATATCTTTTGTAAGTAATTTTAATCTGGATTATTAGATCTGTGACTTTAGGTGGCCACAAAAGACAAAATTCTAAATATATTGTACTGATATTTGATAATAATAAATTATTGATTTATCTCCTTCCCCGGTGTTAGCCTCATAAAACTTATAATAATTTTTACTGGAAAAAAGTGAAGAGTGTAATGATGCAAGGTAGGAGTACTAGAAGTTCCAAAAGAATGCCAAACGTGGAAGGAACAGAAAATGAAAGATTCGAAAGAATTGCTCAAATAGCTCAGCAGGAGGTAATGGCTGGTTTACAACAACGTGACACCTCTTTGTCATCGTCAAATGAAAATGCTTCAAGTATGACTATTGTTCCAATTAATGCCACAGTTGGAAGTGCGCAATCCAACATGAGACATAATGTATATCCACGACATCTTCATTCAAATGAAATAGGATCAATTTTCTACACTTATCCGTATCAGTATCCAATGGGAATTCAAGCCTATCCAATATATATACCATATGTCTATCGAGACACAAACATTCAAAGCTATAGCAATAATACTATACCCAGTGCTGAGGATACAGCCAACGCTGATGAAACTCTAACTGAAGAACGAAATCCTGGAAGTCAAATTAACATCAATGAGTTATCTGGTGTTAGAATGGGAGATAATTTGAGTACGGAAGAAACTTCCAGAAGAGAAGCAGGCAATAGTAATTGTAATGAGTACAACGTTATCATGCTTGCTGAATCTAGTGATGAAGCTAAATCCGTCACTAATGAAGATAAAAAAGAAAACGGCAGTAAAAATGGGGAAGAAATTCAATCTCAAAGTTTTCAAACACCAAATGAAGACTTCAATACTCTTTTGACTTTTAGAAGGAATGATATCCATCAACGAAACCTTACAAAAAGTAAGGATAATATTTCAGAATTATCCTTTGAAGGAGATGGACAAAACAAGATTGGAAAAGATAAGTATCACCTAAATGGCAACCAACTTAAATTTCCTGGGCCAAATATAAGTGGTTATCAATTCAATCCATTCTATGGTCAATATTCACAGCAGCCCTCTTTCCACAATTAATATTTTCCTCAATATCCTATGAATAATGTGCCATTTATGATGAATCAGATACCAATGCAAGGCGTACTAAAACCTCAGTATAGATTGGAGACTTATGATGACAGAGAACCATTTTCTGTATACTTAGAAAAATTTGAGCTTATCTGCAAATTAAATAATATTCCGGAGCAAGAGAAATTATATCACTTAAGATTGTCTCTGAAAGGAAAGGCAGCACAAGAAGTATCCTTGAGAAATGACATTAAGAACAATTTTACCAAATTAGTTGATTATTTACTAGTTAATTTCAATGGTTCAGAATCTATAGCAGCTGCAAAGCAGAAACTTAATCAAATCAGGAGCTTCAAGCACACTGAACTTACTGCCAATGCTAAAGAAATTGCTAGGTTAATTGACGTCATTTATATAAAAGAATCTCCTCAAGAAAGGTTAGAAAGAAAACGAACAAAGTTAGCTGAGTGTGTACCTGAAGGTATAATTAGACATACCATATTGCATGGGCGCCCAGATGAAGAGCCTTTTGATAAAACTGTCTTAGTTATTCAAGATCTTTGGGTGCTTCCAAAGAACACCCAAAATAATAAAATTACAAACCATACTAGTAAGGAAGCTGGTTATGATAAAAGGAAAGTGAGAAAAGATATAATTTGTAATGGCTGTGGAAAACCAGGACATTATGAAAGAGAATGTCGAACTGTTAAGAGAGAAGGAATTGTTAAGGAGAAGGAGAAAATGAGAGAAGCAAATAGAATGCAAGTTGAACCAAATTCCGCATATGTGGAAAAGAGTGATACAAGTTTTTGCAAAGAACCACCAGAGAATGCCATGAATAAACAAAAATCAAATTTACCAATTATACAAGCTACGTTAAATAAAAACATTGAAGTATCATTATTACTTGATACAGGTTCTGAAATTACAATATTACCTAAGAAATTCCTTGGTGAAGAAAAACTTAACTTAAGGAATGGAGTGAATGTTAAAACAATATCTGATAATAAATTGTTAGTGTATGAAACGTTACACCCTGTTTCTATAAAAATTGGTAATCAAGAGATTAGAAGACCAATTTATGTTATTGAAAATGAGATGAAGAACCAAGAATATAATGGTATCTTGGGTATGGACATAATCAAAGACATAAAAATATCCATGAATATGAAGGATAATATGTTAATTGTGAATGATATACCATTTTCAAAAGGATATACTGAAGAGGAAGTAAATATTCTTATTCTTGACCTAGTAACTCCAAACAGCACCTATGTAAATCAGTTGAGAGAGGAGTTCAAGGACATTATTGCAAAAGATGAGTTTGACCTGGGTGAGGGAAAACCTAAATGTTCTGAAATAAAGCTAAAAGAAGGAGCAACCTTTGGTAGACCGCAAAATATTTCAGTAAAGGAATCAGACAAACCTATTCTTAAAGAGTATCTTGACAAACTTGAGAAGGCCAATGTGATCAAGAAAGGAATTAGTAATTTTGCTCAACCAATAATAATAATAATACCAAAGAAAGATGGTAGGAGACGTATAATTGGAGACATGAGAGAAATAAACAAAATCGTTAAACCGATTTTTTACTCTCCTCCAATGATTCAACAAACTATCCAAAAAATGTCTGGTTGCAATTACTTTTCAATTATTGACTGCAACAATGCATATTTTCAAATTGGCATACCTGAAAATTCAAAACAGTACCTAGCAGTGAGAACACCTTATGGTACGTACTTATTTAATAGACTTGTTCAAGGATATATAAATTCATCTGCTGAATTTCAACGTATAGCTGAAACCTTTATAGAAGGTTTTGAAGACTGTGCTTCAGTCTATATAGACGACACAATTATACATACAAAAGGAGATATTCAACATCATTTTGATATTATTAAGAAAATATTAAATAATTATCGGAAAAATGGAATTAAGATCTCGTTCAATAAATGTTTGTTTGGTGGTACCAGCGTTAAGTACCTGGGTTATTATATAAATAAAGATGGATGTGTTCCTCATGATGATAACATAAGAAATTTTTTAAGCCGCCCGTTCCCTAAGAACAAGAAACAGTTGAAAGGATTTGTAGCGAGTGCTAATTATTTTAGGGCCCATATAAAGAATTTTGCTTAATTAACAGGACCCTTAGACAAAATGGTTTCAAAAAAATTTAGGAAATTGAAATGGACAGAGGAATCTCGAAAAGCTTATGAGGATCTACGAAAAGCAATGGCAAGTCCACAATTCCTACACCATCCTATTCACTCGGAACCATTTCATCTCACTACAGATGCGTCAAATAATGGGGTTGAAGCTATTCTTACACAAATTATTAATAATATTGAATATCCTATAGGATATTTTTCAAAAAGACTAAATACTGTGGAATCTAGAAAATCAGCAACTTTACGGGAATTACAAGAAATAACAAAAGCATTTACTCATTTTAAAAACCTGTTTGGTGGATCCAAAATATTTATTTATACTGACCATTTACCATTGAAAGGAATTTTTGCCAAAACTACTGATGAGAAATTTCTTAATTTGATTTCTAAATTAGATGGGTATAATTATGAATTCATATATAAAAAAGGATCTGAGAACCAATTTGCAGATGACTTAAGTAGGAATGTTTTTGATGAAGAAAATTCAGATGTTTTTCACAATAATGATAAAGAATTAAATATAATAAAAATCTCCCAGAAGAAAAGAGGAAGACCCTCTAAGAAAATCCAGGAATTGGAGAAACAAGAGGAAAATACTATGAATGCTCCAGAACTTGTTCATATTCCTGAAGCCAAGATTAAAAATCTTGATGAAACTAAAACTATGGCTACACTTAAACGCAGAGGCAGACCAAGAAAGAACCCTTTACCGAATATGCCTGTGGATGAAGAATCCAAGAAAATTGAAAGATTACCTACCCTAGATTTTTTAACTTGGGAAGAGATCTATCTTAAGGAAGGAGGGGATGGAACATCTATCGACGTTCCAATCACAGTTCCAGAGGGTAAAGAAAATGAAATTTTTAAAATCGTACATGACAAACATGGTCACTTCAGCTATGAAAAAACTAAAAAACTCATTGAATCACGTTGCAAAATTAACAACCTATCTTCAAAATTAAAGTTGTTTCTCAGAGGATGCGACGAATGTCAACGCCGGAATATAAATATGAAAAAACATCCAATTGGACAAACAATAAGTTACAATTGTCCAGGACAAAGCCTAAACTTGGATCTGATGGGACCAATTTCACCCCCATTTTCTAATGGAGCCAAATATATTGTGACAATAATAGATGCGTACTCTAGATATTCAACCATTTTTGCAGTAAAGGATTATAAGTTTGGCACAATCGCTGAAAAATTAACAAGAAAAGTTTTTAATGTAAGGGGGTTTCCTAAATCAATAAAAACGGATGGGTCTGGTAACTTCAAAAATTCTGAGTTCCAACAATGGCTGAAGTCTCTCAATATTAAACATGAAATTTGCTCTCCTAACCACAGTCGTGGTAATAGTATAGTAGAGAGAAGTTTCAAATGGACAGCTGATGTAATTGCAAAAATAACCAGAGAACGACCAACAGAATGGCATAAATATCTCTCTTTTGCCAGTTATTATTACAAAACCACTGTCAACTCAACAACAAATTATTCTCCGTTCTTCCTGGAGCACCTGAGAGAGCCAAACTTGCTTATTGACCAATATCTCAATACTTACTCCTGTGGAATTTTTGATAGAAATCGAACAGCTTTTGACCTAATGGAAATAGCGTCAACTATAAGAAACACTGTCAGTGAGTATATGAAAGAATATAGAGATCAAGAAAACTCAAAGATAAAAACATATGATCAAGAATATTTTCATGAAGGAGAGAAAATTCTAATTCGAAAACATGACAATCTTCATGAAGCTGGATCAAAATTTAAACATGTGTTTCAAGGCCCATATACAATTTTGAAAGACAATGAATCAACAGTTAGTTACAAAAATGGAAGAAAAGTAGCAATTGCACACAAGACCAATGTTAAGAAATACTTCAATAATCAAGAAGGTTCCAATGATGAATCTTTGAATTCGGGAAAGGAGAAGTAGAAGGAGGAGTAAATCTTTTCAAAGATACACATTTCCTAAGGCGCGATAACGGTTTGATTTTACAACCGTTTGTCATCAAATTTGTAACTATTTATTAGTAATTGTGTAACCAATTTTTCTATTTTTTTATGATTTTTTTAACAATATTGTGGTCGGATTACTAATCTAATAATTTTTGTAATATTTTAGGGGTTTAAGTTCATATTAAGTGTCTATCCACCATTAAAGGTGACGAATTTAGTTTAACGATATTTTTTGTAAGTAATTTTAATCTGGATTATTAGATCTGTGACTTTAGGTGGCCACAAAAGACAAAATTCTAAATATATTGTACTGATATTTGATAATAATAAATTATTGATTTATCTCCTTCCCCGGTGTTAGCCTCATAAAACTTATAATAATTTTTACTTATAGTTAAAAAAATTTTAAATAAAGCACAAGATATTCAAAGTGTTAAAACACTTATTATTTTTAAATAATTAACAAAAAAATATTTATTTACATTAAAATAACCGTTTGCAATACATTATTAATAATATTACTAAATAAAACATGACAATTTTATCAATAATTTTAAAAAGTAAATAAGAAAAAAAAATTTTTAATATAAAACAAATGAAACAAAAAAAAATTCATCTGATATTTATATACCCAAACTAGATATTTAAAGAAAAAAGAATAACATTAAACTGTATTCTTTCACCTGATCATTACTCTTAACTGATAAAAAAATTTTTGCATTATATTAAACATTACACATTTAAGGGTATAGATCTGATAAACTAATGAAAAAGTACAATATTATATTATTAATATTATATTAAAACTAAATTTTGTACCATAATCTTTATGATACAATTTATTAGATATTTTAACTCGTTAAATTAACCCAATAAAGAATATTGAATATCACATAAAAACAGTTAAGCAAGCTTTAATGTCAACTTCTAATATTAAAATTAAATAAATATTTTAAACAAACGCGTGCTTCACACACGCTTGCTGCAGAACTTGACTTAGTAAAATTTATAATTTTTTAAATATATCAAAAGAATAAATTAAAGTTTTTGTAAAAAAAATTCAAATACCTTTTAAAATTTTTAAAACAAATTTGTTATATTTTTGAAAAAGGATATATAAAGCAAAGTTATCATTTAAGTTAATTATTTATTTTTTTTGAAATAGACATAAAAATATTTTTTTTTATAAAATAATGCAAATATGGAAATTTTTGATAAAAAAAGTAAAATAATTTTATATATTAAAAAAAGAATGCGCTCTTTTTGATTTAACTTGTGGTTTTACTCACACTTTTGAAGTGATGAGGTAAACTGAATTAAAAATTTTGAAGAAAAGAATTTTTAAAAATGATTATATGAACTATTCTTTTTTAAAATATTTTTAATACATTGAAAATCTTTTAAAATGAATGAATTTTTTGATATATACACACAAAAAAAAAACACTCATTTTTGATCCTCTTAGATCAATTTAGTACATGCAAAATGAGACCGAAAAAATTATTCAAATTTTTTACTAATTAACAAAATGTAAAAAATGAAATTCGCAATGCGGTGAAAAAAATCGCAAATTTTATTATCTTTTAAATATATAATTCTTTCTTCTAGTAATATTTTTTTTTGATAGCATATGGTAAAAAAAATATTTATATGTTAAAATTTTTATTAAAACAAATTTGTACAAATTCTTTACTTTATAATTTTCATTAAATAAAATGATAAATTTTTTAATTACTATGCCAAATTTTGTTATTTTAATATATTTTTTTATCATTTATCTAATATAAATTGTTTTTAATAAATAAAGGTTTTTATATTATATAAATAAAAAAGTGTAAAAATATCTTTTTTAAATTTATTCATACACTCTTAAAAAAAAATTGTATTACTTAAAAGAGGAACGTTTATGTATCTTTTTTTAATTTTAGTTACAAATTAATTGAAAAGTTATACAATTACTAAACATTGTATTATTAAACAATAGTTTATTGACAATTACAAGCTCATTCTTAAAAATTTGTGAAACTTCAAATATTGAACATTTTATTTTAAAATAAAACTTTTTATATTTTTAATTTTTTTTAACTATACCCGGTTTAAGGTGATAGGATACAGATAGCTAATAAGCTGTATTTAACTTTCATTAGGTGTATACAGCTTATTGGAAAAAATGTATACTATTTTTAAGGTGTATATGGGATAATAGAGTGTATGGTTGTACAGAAAGGATACAGAAAGTATAAAACAAATTTTTTTTGTAGTAAACGGAATAGTGATTTTTTTTTAGTTGTATGCAGGATGCGTACAACTTGTATACGGCTTATTTTGCTTTCTGTATATCATACAGATACAATCAGTATCCATCCGGTTAATAGGCTGTATACAAGTTGTATTTCACGTACGGCTTTAAACCGGGTAAATTAATTATTTCATTGAAAATTTATCTTATAAATAATTTTTTTGGAGAAACATACCTTTGTTTAATTTTTTTTAAATTTTAAATAAATTTTTTGCAACAAATTTTTAATTTTTTTTTATTTCAGACTTAATTTTTATTAAAAATGAATAATATAAAATTATCATCAGACGATTTGTAAGTTTTTTTTTTATCCTCATTTTTATTATTTTTAGAAAAACTATTATGGAAAAAATGAATAGATTGGAAGATCTATTAAAAACCATTGAAAGCGCTGTATGGTTCGAAGAAAAGCTTGTGGAAGAAGCAGAAAAAAATTTAAACGAGATGAAAAAAAATGCCATCAAGAAAAGTCTCGTAAATATGGTAAGATTTTCTGATGACACTTTTAAATATGTCGAAACAAATTGGTATGATAAAAGGATGAAGAAAAGTTATGGTTCCAGAGTTTTAGAAAATGCTTTGAGAAGATTATAATTAATAATAATTTTTTTAAATAATAAATGGTAGTAATTTTAAAACCACTTTGTATAAAAAAATAAAAAAATTTTTTTTATTAAAATTTAACTGAGCACAACTTCTTAATTATCTTTTTTTTAAAGTATGATATAATAACTTTAAATTTTTTAACAAAATTTAAATAATAGAAATCATTTAATTTTAGATTATTTTTGACATTAAACATAAAAAAAATTAAACTAAAAAAATGTTTTCCACATATATAAATTTTTCTTTTTAAAAATATTTTTAATACACAGAAATCTTATAAAATAAATAAATTTTTTAAAATAAAAAAAAATATATATAAAAATTTTGCAAACAAAAAAAATTCTATAATTACATTTGTTTTAAAAAAAATTTAGGTTAACTATAAATATTATAAAAATATTATATTTTTTTAATTTCAATAGTAAATTTCAATAAACTTTTTTTATATACGACATTAGACAAAGATTTTATAATATATAAAAAAAAAGTTAATATTTTTAAATTTGTTTCTTTTTTTTTGTTTTAAATATAAAACAATTAAAATTAAAATTTTATATATTTTTGTTATGTTTATTTATTATAAAAACATTTAGGACAGTAATTTATTTGTTATTTTTTTATTATTAGAAATATTTCTTTAATTTTTTAAATTTGGGTAAATCTTTTGATTAAAAATTGATAAATTTTTGGTATTGAATTATAAAAAATCTTTTTATATTATTTTAAATATAAAAAATTTAAAAAAAGTTTTATATTAAGTATATCTTTTATTAATTTTTTAAATTTAAATAATTATTAAACTACTATGCTTTGTATAATTATTTTCTTTAAAAATATATTTAATTTTTTGATGTTTTTTGATTTTTATTTTAATCTTTTATTTTCTTTCTTTTGTTTATTTGATATATAAATACCAAAAAATTTACCTAATTATCTTTTGTCTCTAATGTTTTTTTAAAACAGTGTGCAAATTTAACAAAATATATAAATATAGTTTGAAAAGTTTTTTTTAAATATTAAAAGTACATTATGAAAAGAATTTTATTTTATTAATTAATATTTTTTAAAATTGTTATTTGTATACGTTTTAAAAATAAAAATCAGATTTAATCTTAAAACATTTATGGAAAAATAAAAAAATAAACAAATCATTATATTAACATATGATTTATAATTAAATATTTTTTTGTAATTATTTTATATACAATGTAATAATTTTTTTCTTAGTGAATATTTTTAAATGTATTACAGTTTCACAAAATATAAAACCAAATTATGTATATTTCATATTTTAAAAATGTAGAGTATTGTACTAAAAATAAAATAGTTTCATAAACAGCTTCAATCTTTTAAATTGCATTTTGCAATAGATTTATTGTGAATAATTAAATTTTATGTCATTATCTTTGTTATTTTTTTTTCAAAATTTTGTCTGTTCATAGAAAAAAATTAATTCTCAATATAGTACTAATAAATAATTTTTTAACTTCTAAAATAATTTTTTTAAATTTTTATGTTTTTTTACGATATCTTAGAAACCGTACATTACTTTTAAACCAGACTAATTTCAACTGAAAGATTTTAAAAAGCTACATGAATTTTCACTTTATAATCATATTGAAAAATGTACTCTAAAAAAGTTGTGTCAAATTAACATTTTTTTTTATTATAAATAATTCTTTTTTTTGGTTAATTCAAAAAAAAAAAATAAAGATACAACAACCTAATAGTACTTGAAATGTAGCGATTCAAATTTTTCAAAGTTTTTCTTTTTTTGATAAATTTTTTTTTAAAAGGTTATGTGATATTATATAATAAAAATTTTTGAAACATTTTTATCCTAACTTCCGAAGCTTTTATTTTGCTTCAAAATTATTTTTTTTAACATGTTAATATGAATAACGGTTTCTCTGAATTTTCGTTATTTTCACTTTAATTGTTACCTCAAAATCATTTGAAAACAACAATTTTGCAGCAAATATTATTTGATACTATTTTTTATCTTTATGCTGCAATATCTCAATAAAAAAAATAATTTTTTGAAAAAATAAATATGGTTATCGTTATCAGTGTGTTTTTTAACGTCAGAAATTTTTTTATAAATTAAATTCTTAAAAATAATTTTTTGAATGCCATTTCTCCTCTAATTATATAGGATCTCCTTTATATATATATAGGATAGGATTTAAGTCAAGAACGACGTCACCGACTGTCAAATTAATCTAAAAAATTTTTATAAAAATAAAATTATTAAATTTTATTATAATTTTTAAATGTTTATTGGTTTTTATAAAATTGTTTAAAAAAAATTGATTTACAATTAAATTTTTAAATTTGAATAAAAAAATTATATACACGTAAATTTTTTAGACCAATTAATACTTAATAATAAATAAAATTTTCATTAATATTTTTTAAATTCTTTTGAATGATAAAATGAAGGACGTCTCCTCATCTTCAGTATTATCATCAGTTTCTACAGCTGAAGAACACATTGAACAAACAGTGGATCAAAAGAAATATGATACCCCTATTAATCATATGAGTAAAAAAAATAAAAGTAAGTTTTTTTTATGAATAATTTTAATAACTTATGCTAGATGCTAGTATCGAAAATACTTTTTCTAATCTTACTTTAAGTGACAGTAAAAGCAAACAACCAAAAAAAGATGTAAGTCATTTAACAAATAATTTAAGTTAATAAATTTATATTAGAAATGTTCAAAATGTAATTGCGACAATAATTACAATGAAACTATGACGAAATTAAATTTAATAAGTGAAATTCTTGAAAATTTAACAAAAAATAAGGAAAAGAGCATTCCTGTTTCAAAAATAGAAAAAAAAGAAAAAACATTTGCTGATATTTATGAAATGGAACTAAAGAAAATTCAAGATGATAAAAAAAAGGAAATCAAATTAAGTAAAAAAATATTTTTTCAATAGTTCAAATATAATACAATACACACAGGTATCATAAAAGATTGTTACAGCCAATCAAAAGAGTAAAATTTCTTTTTATAAAAGCAATGAGAAATTAATCAGAATTATTTATGTTTATATCTTCTAATAATTTGGCAGCTGTCCATTTTTTTAATAATTACTTATACAATAAATAAAATTTATGACAATTATATGTTTTCTTAAGTGAAAAATAAAATTTAAACTGTAATGATTTTATAAATAACTATTTTAAATCATTTTTTTAATATGAATAAAAAGTTTGAAATTAAAAAAAGTTCATAGATATTTTTTGTGCTATATATATAAGATAAATAATAATATTATAAAATTTTTTTTAAATGTCTTTAAGAATGTTAAATTTATTGTTTTTAAAAAAGATAACAAAAAGGATTTTTAAATATATAAGAAAAAAGTTTATTTTTTAAATATGTTTCTTTTTGGTGTTTCAGATAAAAATTAATCTAAATTTAAATTTTAAATGAAAACTCAACAGATCGTAGAAATGATATCCGAGTTATTTTCAACGTTGTACGATATTTTTATTTTAAATAGACCAAGATTTTCCGACTTCAGAAATAACTTGAATGATCCAATCCACAGTTTTCTGAGATATCAAAAAATACCATGTCTATTAAAAGTTTATTTTAATTTACCTTTTACTATAAAATTCAAACAAGCAAAATTTAATAAAAAAATTATTTGAACTAATTTTACATAAATATATTATTTTTACATAACAAATAGTACTTTTATAGTTTTTTCTAAATTTATTATATGAAAAGTAAACTGTTCGGTTTTATATCATTAATATAAATATTTTTGACTTTTAAAAAAAACTATCTAAAAAAAATTTAAACACATTAATTGCTTTTTGGTATTAGGTATTGGGTATAAAGGATAATTGACTTTTTGGTATTAGGTATTGGGTATAAAAGATAATTGACATTTATATTTATTAATAGCGTTTTACCTCATATAAGAACGACTGTTAATAATTAGTAAGATAGATAATATTGACCTTTGTTTTTTTGGTATTTCTAATACCTTTGCCATGTTAAAACGATGTTACAATTAAAATTATTTTTTAAATATATAATAATTTGTTAACATGCAAAATTTTATATAAGCAGTGATTTAAAATTATACAAATTGTTAACATTATGCAAAATTTTTTTTTTGTCGTAGAAATTAAAATTTTTTTTTTGTTTTATTTATAAAAAAAAATGTACTTATTTATTTTTATATTCTTTCTGTGTATATTTTCTCATTTATTAAATATGTTATACTTTTTTAAAAAAGTAAGTAGATCTTTTGTGTAGAAAAAAATTGCAATGTGTTACGATTTCAAATATAATATCAATGATTTATTTTTTATAAAATGATCTATTAATTATTATTCTGTTAGGTTATTTTTTTTCCATATTTGTTACTTTTTAAATCCTGTAATTATTTTGCTAAAAGTTATTTTATTTTTTTTAATCGCGTTATTATTTTGCAATGTGTTTTTTTATTTTTTTATTTAATTTGTTTGTTTATTTTAGAAAATAAAAATGATTTCTTCTGCTATAATTTTGAATGAACAAAATTGCTTACATGAGGTTTTCTACGACGAAAGTAGTAAACCTTCAAAAATTGGATTCAAACCAAAACACGATCTTCGTTTTGGATATGAATTGGACAAATTCCAGGTCCAATCTAATTTGGCTGTGGACAACAATGAATCAGTATTAATTACTGCTCATACTTCTGCAGGAAAAACTTCTATTGCTCGTTATGTGATAAACTCATGTTTGGAAGCCAAAAAAAGATGCTTTTATACGACACCTTTAAAAGCACTTTCAAACCAAAAATACTATGATTTTAATAAAATATATAACGATGTGTTGGAGGCAACGCTTCCAGGCATATGTATATAAACCTCATCCTCACTGAGGATGAGGTAGTTATTGTTAATTTGTACACCATTAATGCTAAATAAATAGTTAACATGGAGGTTCCACCGTTACGAAACCGCTACCCACACTATGAAACCGTAAGTTTTTAATTATTATTCTCCTATACATAATTACTTCCCATAACCATGTTAATACTATCATTCCTAAATATTTCCCTTTAACGGCATATTCCTAATCTATACGATCCCATCGTAATTGGGATCCTTTTTGCCATTACACAACCCTCATTAATTATTTCTTTATGCTTCTTAGTTTACAACGAACAGACTCACCGAATGTACTTTGTACATTCCCAGACAGATAACGATTACACTTTGGCTAATCTTAGTAACAATTTATCAGTACCCACGCATATCCTTTGTAATTCGGTTTGTACTAGTAATTACACTGACCGTGGGCGAATTCCATCTTACTGACTATTAACTGTCTTTTAATTTGTAGTGTCATCATACTTACTAGCACTTAGTACATGATGGCACATTTTTACACTCTTTGATTCGTCAGACGTTAAACTATACAAATTACAGCATTTACTTCTTCGAATAGCCTACGCTTTCCATAAGATGTAACAATAAAGTCTACTTAGTTTCACACCCACATAATTGTGATAAACTAGACATTCTTCTTTACGTAATTCACTTTTTGAATTTCTGCTTACGAGCAATCATCTATCTTGTAATTCCTAGGTACGTAGTCTCCCTTTCTTAGTTTCGACATGAAAAGACTTTTTAAGCGTAATACAAGAAAGTATGATAATCATCACAACTCCTTTGTTGTGTCTTATAACGCTATGAAGCCCCAATGGCTTCAAGAGCAACGTAAGGGTTTACACTTATCTGCTGACGAGCAGAACATACACCTTAACAATCAGCGCGGAGCTTTAGAACAATTAATTCTAGCTAACGGTCTCGACACCGCGCAATACCTGAGACTCTTTCCTCTTCCTCTCCTCCAAGAAAGCGACCTTAACCTTCAACTCCTTCCACATGAGAAAGAGTTGGACGATGCCTTCTGTAGGGAGATAGGGAAAATCGTTCCATACCTTCAGAACTTCACCATACAAAGTGTTGAGTCTTATAGACGCGCTTTAGACTCCGCAATGCTTTCAATTGCGAAGAACAGCTCTCGGAAAGACATCCTTGATAAGCTTGCAGCGCCATATTTAGCCACCCTACTCTCCAAGGAGTATGGGTTAGTTAAGTCTTACTATGAAACAAGTCTCACTCACACACACCTGAATCCGCAATCTTCCCTCCTCGGAAATCTAGACCTTATCATACGTCTCATGGAAGATGATGGCTTGCGGGCCAATATAGGATCATCCATTACACCACCTAAGCAGAATAACCACCCCGTAGGGAGTTATTCGACTCGCTTTGAGGACTATGTCCTCCGCATAGATGGGATACGCATGGATTCTATCGAAATGCACAATAACCATGCATTACGGAACGAACGAAGACGTCAGTTCGTCTCCGGGTTGGATGAAAATCTACGTATCCTTGTTGTACCCCCTGGGTATGACTGCCTTTGGCATTCTTTCAAACAGGCGTACTTCAATGGATTTACTAGACTACACCCAACCGTGCCCTTATTTGGTAAGAAACCAAATTCTAAAACTAGCAACGATAACCAAACTAACGGTAAATCGAAAGGTAAGAATAACAACAAAAAGTCTAACAATAATAACAAGAAAAACGATAACAAGAAAAATAATTCTTCCTCTAACAACACCACGTACCAGACACCTGGATTTTTGAAAAACAATAAATCCACAGGTAACAGTACTAACAAAAAGCCTTCTCGTAATCAGAAACGACGATCGCAGATTAATACCATTGCCACTGAAGTTAGTGAACAGCGCACGTTGTTGCAGTCCTTAATGGACAAACTGTCCTTATTTGATATACCACACGCGACACTCACTATCGTATGCTTCATCGCCATACTGTCATCTACATCTGCATGGAATTGTCCTCGCACGCCTTCTCACTATCCCTCCGTTTTTCGTCAATCAACATATGATCTTTCGGTCACTGAGTCGCTTGAGATCAGTGAAATGCATAAAAAGTGCAAACCAGAAGATTTCCACCCGTCTTTACGTATCGGTAGCTACTTCGTCACCGACGGCTCGGCATTTGCCAAAGAATCACACGCTGACGAAACGGAACTGAAAACGTGTAGACCCTACATAACATTCCTCAATAAGTCAAATAATGATGTTTTCATCGCACGCAGGCATGACACTCAATTCGCACCCGCGACTTTTGACTTACTTCTAGACATATATGCGTACCATCACGCATTCAATGAGACATGCCCCCAGACGGGAGAAGAAGAATTATCCATCCCTTCAGGAAGGTGTGTGCCGACAACGCCAATCCGGAAGCGAAAGCGTCCAGACGCCTTCGACATCGCTTCCACACCGGAAATGAAAGATCTCAGAAAAGATCTCGACCTCAAAACTTCTAAAATCACCGATTTGGAAGCAGAAGTAGAACGACTGAAACAGAAAGCTTCTTTAGCAACGGATGCCCTCCTACGATTGCAACAGGCACCAACCACAGTTAGTCTTCGCATCACTCAACTCGAATCCGCCTTAGAAGAGTCTCGAGAGCAAACCTCTTCGGCTCAGTCGGCATTTCTATCCAGTCAGAAAATGGTAGAGGACCTTCGGAAGGACATCACAGACCTTCAAGAAGAGCAGCGTCGTTATCGCCAGCTCTCAGAGGGATCTCAGAACGCGATGGTCACCGTTCAACAAAGCTATACAACGGAGAAGAATAAATTAATGAAAGAACACGAATCTCGACTCGCCACTATGCGTGCTTCGCATACAGACGCGATTGAACGCCTTTGTGACGACCTCAAGTTATCCTGTAACAAACGCATCAAAGAAGCTGACCTTAAAAATTCAGCCTCTCTTACTCTACAACATAACCAAGACAAAGAACAATATCAAAAGAATTTAGCCCGTGTCAAAAACGAATATGATCGTTCGAAGCAAGCTGCAATCGCCGAAATGCAGACAGTTTTTGATCAGCAGTTAGCTGAAGTCAAGAATTGTCTTCCTGCGATTCCAGACATCAAGATGGAAACTGACAACGCAGCCCATTACGTAGAGAAAATTACTGAACAGGCTCGTGTAATCAGTTCTTTACAGCAAGTTTTAGCTTCTCATGACACTAAACCAACAACTAACACCGCTCCTTATGATACCACTTTGTGTACTTCTTATAATAATTTTGTTACTTTTCTTGACCATGTCAAAAACCTTAACGTTGCTGACGCCGTGTCAACCTTACCTAGCAGCATTGTCTCGTTACTAACTTTCATCTCCACTATTGTTGGGACACGTTTACTTGCTAAACATCGAGAACGTCTGCAGCCCCAACAGTATGGACCCCAGTTATCTACAGTAACAACGACTACTAACCCCATTAAGTCGGAACGTTCGCCCTTATGGACATTTGGGGACGGACCGGTTAAACATTCCATTAATGCCTTATTGACCGAAGCTCTCCCTACACTTCGCCTGATGGTCGATGGCCTACCAGTTCACGTACTTCTTGACACTGGAGCTTCCATCAACGTTATCCATCAGCGAATTGCTTCGAAATTAGCATCCTCACTAACGGCACGACCAGTCCCTGAAGACGTAATCGCGTCTTCCGCTAATGGAAGTAGCATTTCCCTCACCGCATGTGTCTCCTTGGACATAACCTTAGGAAATGAGAAGATCCACATTGAGTGTTATATCAGTCCTGACATTAACCATGATCTAATTTATGGCCAACCCGGCCTACGCATGTTTGGAGATTTTGCTATCCAATGGTCCACAGGAACCATTCTCCTTGGAAACCACCGTTTTCCAATTGATAACACGTTTCCCTTTCGCACCACGAAAGAGGAAACTCTTAACCCTTTAAGTTCTTCTGTCATTAATCCTTCGATAATGACACAATCCTTCACTGACGGCACTTCGGTGTACGCAATCACTAACCCCTACTTTAAAGGAAGCAATCGTCTAGTTACCTATAATACAATATCCCCTATTTACGGCGATCGTATTAACTTTCTTATAGATAACCACGGAAACAACCCCGTGGCCCTTCCTAAGAACACTTTATTAGGATATGTAACATTAATTGAGACAGTTTCTGACTTTGAGATCCGCATAACCAATAACGGTTACAGCAGTGATGAAGCTGATGTATGTGATAGACTACCACCTTACCCCTCGTCTTCGCAAGCACCCTTGTTAGATAAGGATGCATTTGTAAAACTTGTTCAGGAACAGCCTGATATCTTAGATACTACACAGCGTGGAACTTTTACAAACCTCTTATGGACATACAGAGATGTCTTTTATGAATTTAACGCAACCCCTGGCCAATACAACGGCCCTGAGCAACTTGCATTAAAAACTATAGAACATGATTTACCTCGCCCCATACGGGCCCCGAGGTACACACTAGAAAAAGAGCAGGAAGTCGCTAAACAAGTAGAAGACATGCTTAACCATGATATGATTGAGCCATCACGCACTCCTTACTTATCTAGAATTAATTTAGTTAAGAAGAATAATGAGTGGCGATTTGTAGTTGACTTTCGTAATATTAATAAATTAATACAGCCACAGTCACATCACATTCCGCGGATCGACACTATCTTCGATAAAGCCGCTGGAAAAGCTTTCTACACCTCTCTTGATCTGAAGAATGGCTTTCACCAACTTACACTAGACAAGAATAGCCGTTACCTTACCGGCTTCCCTACACACATGGGAATTTTCCAATACAAACGTATTCCCATGGGACTCGTCGGTAGTCCCGATTTTTTTAACCACGTCATGGAACAAGTTTTCAGTGACACTAACAATTTCGTCTATCTTGACGATATCCTCCTTACTGACAATAGTATTACCGAGCACCTGACTAACATTGAACAAGCCTTACACAAAGCCCACCGTTTTGGCCTCCGATTTTCGCTTGCAAAATGTCTTTTCTTTCAATCATCTTTAGAATATTTAGGTTTTCTCATTTCGGGAGACGGCATACGACCAAACCCCACGAAAACAGAAGCACTATCGAAGAAACCCATTCTTAGAAACGAAAAGAAACTTCGCTCCTTCTTAGGTGCCGCCAATTACTATAGAAAACACATCCCATCTTATAGTTCAATTGCTAACATCCTCTACGATTGCACATCTAACTTTTTGTGGACTTCCCGTCACACGGAAGCTTTTGAAAAATTAAAACAAGCAATCATAACTGCATGCACACTCGCACCACCTAACCAGAATCTACCCTTCACGATTCTAACAGATGCTAGTATTCAAGGTATTGGAGCCGCCCTCATGCAAGAGAACCGTCCCATAGCCTTTGCATCCCGCACGCTGAAAAAAGCGGAACTAATGTATGCTCCAGTGCAACTGGAAGCTCTAGGCTTGGTATTTGCTTTGAAGTCGTTTAGCCCATACATATATGGAAAAAGGACAACGATCCTAACTGATCAATCCAGCTTGCTTAGTTTAATGACCAAGAACGATGTTTCTAACATCCTAGACCGCTATAAGACTTACATAATGGGATTCGACCTTGATATTAAATATATCAAAGGCACGGACAATATCGTTGCCGACTATCTTAGTCGCAACATTTTTAACGTAGAACTAACGTCCACCACACATATAGACGCTTTTCCTAGTGTCTCTAGTTACTTACAGCTGCCATATCACATAGATGCATTTACGAAATACCTAAATGATAAAGAACGTTTACTTTACCCTAATGGTAAATTTTCGACAAGAGGTAAAACACGCTTTTATGTACCACAAATTTTACGCTTCATTCTCCTCACTCGGTGGCATGAGCATCCCCTGCTTGGAAACCATAATGGTTTCGACAAAGGATCTGCTAAATTTAAAGAAATCTTCTCCTGGCCTTCCATGGATCATGATATAAAGAAATCCTGGTCAGCTTGTACTCAATGTTTACATAATAAACATCACCCGACTTTAGCAGCTTCGGTAGCAACAAAAGCAATACCATTACCTCCTTCTCCATGGCACACACTCAGCTTAGATCACATAGTGATTAGTGAAAATCACTATGCCTTAGTAATCATGGACGAATTTAGTAAATTCGTCATAATACGACGTACAGTTAACCTAGGTACGTTAGCGGTCATTACAATCCTTCAGGAAATTATCTTCCTTTTTGGCTGTCCAGTTATTCTCAAATCTGATAATGGACCCGCATTTATCTCTAGCAATTTCAAATCTTTTTGTAATACATTTGACATATCTCACCATCAAGTTTCTGCGTATAATCATCAAGGAAACGGAATAGTAGAGCGATTCAATCGCACTATTCGTGAGTCCATCCGTTTATATAAACAATCAACTTTAGATGAAATTTTATGGACTTCTCAGTACGCTCATAATTTTGGTTACTTAACGACTCAGAATGGGAAACCAAAGGAGTTTATATTGAACACACCTGATAGATGGTTAGATGACGCTTATATCAACAATCAACTATCGGGGAGACAGGACCTTCTGTTATTCATGAAACAACAATTACACCCGAAGAAACTGCCAGCAAACGATAAAGAACCAAACATACTGAAGAAAGGCACGATAGTTTACAAAAGAAACCCGGCCGCCCATAAAAATGATGCACAATACGATGGTCCTTTTGTCATTCTTGAAAATGTCCATGGTGACTCCTATTTTATATCAAAAACATCTCGAAATGGCAGGCCAATTGGTTAACCATTTAAGGCAAATGCACGTTTATTAAAGGTAGCACCATCCATAATACAAAAACAGATACTTCCACCACCTACAGAGACCAATTCAGATATTTCGCAAGAAATAGTCCCGACACCGCCATCCCACCAAAAAAGGGGACGTCCTAAGAAACCAACTGTCACTGAAGATTCTTTACCATTAACTAACCCAATAGTAAAAGCCACGCGAAAACGTGGTCGTCCAAAGAAAAAGATTACTACTGCATCTAACACGGTCGAAAAAAACACACCGCGACCCCGTGGAAGACCCAAAAAGGTTAATAATTAGCACGCTTAATTATTCTCTTTTCCACGTAAAAAAAAAAAAAAAATTTACATAATAATGACACCTTTAATACAACTAACACATTTTATTATTTTGTTTCACTATTTTTGTATGCTCCATACTAAAAACAATAATATTGTTATACTCATAGTATATTACAATCCATACACTATATAATTTGCACTGCCTAATTATTTATGTGTTTTTGTTTATTTTTAAATTTCATTTTCTTTTTTTTTTTTTTTCTTCTTCACCTAAACATTACTCTTTTTGTTTCATTTTATTGTTATAATACTTTTCTTTTGCGACTTACTACTTATTTGCAACAAGTATTATTTTTATTATTATTATTACTCTTATTATTAACGTTTTTGCAACATACCTGTTAGCGACTACAATTGCAACATTGAACTTGCGACTACAACAAATAACAACCATAAATAGACAGAGACAATAATAACAATTCCAGTGATTGTGTTGTCACCAAGAATACGACGAATACCACTTTCATATTCTGATGAATTAATTGTTATATAATACAATCCATCGATAGTTAAGTCTTCAATATCAATCAAATAATCTAAGTTTACATAAGCTGTAATATTTGAGCTGTATGTACAGGATGCAGTTTGAATGTCTGTTTTGATATATTGAATTACAGATAAGCTAAAATTTTTTGTTCTTAACACTATCACAAACATTTTTGATTGATGAATGCAAAACTTGAGATTGGTTAAAACTTTCAAAATTAGGACAAATTTAAAAAGAAGGAAGACAGCAACAGCTAACAGGACAGTGGCTATCTCCAAGCGGATAACAAGATCACGGCATTCACAAACAAACTTCTCGTTTGACATCTGGATTAAAAAAAAAAAAAAAAAACTAGCAAACGCGAAATAAATAACACAAAAAAAAAAAAAAAATTAAATAATAAAAGAATAGAAATAAATACGAAGCATAGAATGAATTAGTAATTTTTATTGTTTTGATGTTTTTTTATGCTAATTTTTGATCAACTTCCTTTCACCCTTTTATTGTTTAATTTTTGCTTTGTTTTGTTTTTTTTCTACATATGACCATTTTAAAACATTACCTCAATGCTTTTTGGGGGGATGTTGGAGGCAACGCCTCCAGGCATATGTATATAAACCTCATCCTCACTGAGGATGAGGTAGTTATTGTTAATTTGTACACTATTAATGCTAAATAAATAGTTAACAGATGTAAGTTTATTATTATTTTTTCAAATTGCGATTTAATTTTTTTTATATTTTTTTTTTTTTGATATTTAATTAATTAATATTAAATTTTTTAGGTTGGATTAATGACAGGAGATGTATCCACTAATGTTTATGCTTCAATTGTAATTTTAACGGCTGAAGTATTAAACGAAATTATTATGAACGATTCTTCAAATTTTTCAAATGTTGGATATATAATAATGGATGAGGGACATTTTCTTGGAGACGAATCAAGAGGCCATGTTTGGGAGGAAAGCATTATTAATATGCCAAAATATGTTAAATTAGCAATTCTGTCTGCTACTTTACAGAACCGCTCCGAGATTGCAAAATGGATTGTCTCCCTAAATAGAAATCCATTGCATGTTATTGGTACCAATGAGAGACCAATAACACTTGAATATTGTGTTCATTGTTCTGCAACGGGAAGAATTATTCAAATAAAAGTGGGAACTGATGAAACGGATTCTGAAGGACTCGAAACCGCTATGTCTGAATGTCAAAGGAAAAATAGAGGAAAAAAGGAACTCATGGAACTTCTTAAGGTATTAAAAGATGAGAACATGCTTCCAGCCATAATTTATTGTCCATCAAAGAAGACATGTGATTCAATGGCTAAACTTATCTCGTCAATGTGTTTTTTGGATACAGTAGAAAAGGATTTAATGAATGACTTATTAAGATTAACACTGTTCTTGGAAGATGAAGAAATGAAAACATTTATGTCTGAAATAGAAGATTACGCTGTTTGTTTAACTAATGGAATCGGCGTACATCATGGATCGCTTATGAGAATGACAAAAGAATTTATGGAGAAATGCTTCATCAACAATGCCATCAAAATCATGTTTTCTACTGAAACGTTGGCAGTTGGACTTAATATGCCAGCAAGAACAGTAATATTTTCATCAGTCTACAAATTTGACGGCAATGTGAGAAGAACATATAAACAAAGTGAGTTTATTCAAATGGCTGGAAGAGCTGGAAGGAGAGGAATTGACACTTTAGGCCATGTAATATTCTCTTTAACTGATTCAAATCGCTGTGGAGAAATAATTGCATCTTTTTTGAAACCAATGTCTGAAAATTTGGAGAGTAAATATAAAATAGATTACTCAAAAGTTCTTAGTTATGCAGAAAAAAACTGCTTGGAGAAGTTTGAAAAAAATTTTGAAAAATCATTCATGAAATTTCAAAAAAAGGATATAAAAAAAGAAATCGCTATGTATGGAAGAATAAAAAAATTTCTTCAAAAAGGAAACTTTATTGATAATGAAGGAAAAATTACAAAAAAAGGATCTTATGCCGTAGCTGCAAGATTCAATGAAAATTATATCGTACTTGCAGAAATGATGAATAATAATGAATTTAATTTCTTAAATAACATGGAAATAATTGAAATATTCGCTATGCTTCAAAAAGATGATGAATTCGGCAGAGAAGAAGTTTCTAAAAGACAAATTTTTACAAAGGACATGGTAGAAAGATATTGTCAAATATTTTATAAAAATGAACGTGCTTTTAAGGTGATTGATGAAAATGAAGAATATAAATCACCATTATCCTTTAGATATGTAATTGCTATGAAAGAAATTTATTCTGGTAATTCAATTGAGGAAGTTACAAGCTCCAATATGTTGTATAAAGGAGAAGTATTGAAAAGAATAAACTCAATGAGACAAATATTTGAAAACTTTGCCAAAAATAGATTTTTGGATTTCAATTTAAGAAACAAGTTTTTTGATATGGTACAAAGACTTAAGGATATTGAAAAAAATGACGTTTCTTCAATTTAAAAAAGCATTGTAAAACATTTATAATTTTTTTATGAAATTTTAAAAAAACCGCTACGTCTGAACATGTCATAATTAAAAAAATATTTTTTTTTATTATAACAATAAAATAAATTTTTTTCTCTTTTTAGAAGAATAAGTAAATTAACGTAATCATTCAATTTAATTATTTATTATTTTTTTTAATAAAGATAAAAATTTATTTCATATATAAAATAATATAAATATTAAAAATTTTTGATAAAAAAAGTAAAATAAATTTACAATTTAAAAAATTAAAACTTTCCTGATTTAACTTGCGATTTCACTCATACTTTTGAAGTGATAAAGTAAATTGAATTTAAAATTATTTTTAATACACAGAAATCTTTTAAAATAAGTGAAATTTTTTTAAATAAATATAAATATATATAAAAACTTTGGAAACGAAAATAAATCTAAGATTATTATATATTATAAAAAGATAAGTACTAAAAATAAAAAATTATAATGTGGTAATATTATTGTTTTGTTTTTATTTATATAATAATAAAATAGTTTCATAAACAGCTTCAATCCTTTAAATTGCATTTTGCAATAGATTTATTGTGAATAATTAAATTTTATGTCATTATCTTTGTTATTTTTTTTTCAAAATTTTGTCTGTTCATAGAAAAAAATTAATTCTCAATATAGTACTAATAAATAATTTTTTAACTTCTAAAATAATTTTTTTAAATTTTTATGTTTTTTTACGATATCTTAGAAACCGTACATTACTTTTAAACCAGACTAATTTCAACTGAAAGATTTTAAAAAGCTACATGAATTTTCACTTTATAATCATATTGAAAAATGTACTCTAAAAAAGTTGGGTCAAATTAACATTTTTTTTTATTATAAATAATTCTTTTTTTTGGTTAATTCAAAAAAAAAAATAAAGATACAACAACCTAATAGTACTTGAAATGTAGCGATTCAAATTTTTCAAAGTTTTTCTTTTTTTGATAAATATAGTATTTTTAATTCTAAATTTAGAAGAACGATTAATTTTGAGCTACCATTTATCAATAAACTATTATTTTTTGAACTATTTAACAAAACTTTAAAAAAAAATTTTTAATTACATTGCTTTTATTTAAAAAAATTTTTCACATAACGGTTTTTTTAAATTACTACAAAATAAAATGTAAATTTATTTATTGATTTACAATTTCATCCCATTCAGATTGTGTAAAGTTAACATTTAATCTCCTAGCTGCTTCATATGATAAATATTCTGCTCTTTTTTCAATAGTATAAACATACTGTTTTGTAGCCTTAAAAAGTTCAAGAGCTTCATCCATCTGTTTTATCCCATTGACATTACTTTTTGTAAAAGTACTGATATCTTTCTTCTCAACGGTCATATCCTTACTTTTAATGATGTTTAAAATTTCAATTAATTTTTCCATAATAAATACTTTATTAAGTAAATATGATCTAAAAAAAAATAAAGATTTTAAAATATAATAATTGAAAACTAACTAATATAAATTAAAATTTTATTATACTTTTTTTTAAAAACAACTTAAAATAAGATCTGACTGGATATTATGCAGAATTACGGCGAAACACTATACCAAAGTAGAGAGATTATTAAAGATATAAAATTTAATTTTAAGTCAAAAATTTAACCAAATTTTAAAAAAATAAAGAAATATTTCTAATATTAAGAAAAAAAAATTACTATTATAAATGTTCTTAGAAAAAAAAACATAACGAAAATATAAAAATTATTAATTTAAATTGTTATTTATATTATCAACATAAATTAACTAAATTAAAAATATAAAATTTTTTTAAATCTTTTTCTATTGTCATATTGGAAAAAACATATTAATTTTTATAATATTTATAGTTAAATTATATTTTTATAAAACAAATGTAATTATAGAATTTTTTTCGTTTGCAAAATTTTTATATATATTTATATTTATTTTAAAAAATTTCATTTATTTTAAAAGATTTTTGTGTATTAAAAATATTTTAAAAAGAAAAATTATTATAATCATTTAAAAAAAAATTTTTTTTCATTAAATTTGTTACAATTATTTATTCACTTTACTTCATCACTTTAAAGGAATGAATGAACTTACAAATTAAATCAAAAAAAGCACATTCTTTTAAAATATTTAAATTTATTCAACTTTTCTATCAAAAATTTCATATTTGTATTATTTTATCAATAACGAAAATTTTACATCTATTTCAAAAAAAAAAAATAATTATCTTAAGTTATAATGTTACTTTATATATTCTTTTAAAAAATGTAAAAAATATGTTTTAAAAAATTTAAAAGGTATTTTAATTATTTTGTAAAACTGATTTATTCCATTAATATAATTAAAATAATATATATATTACTAAGTCAAGCTTTATAAGCAGGCGTGCGTGAAGCACAAGCTTGCTAGTTTTAAAATATATTGTTTTTAAATATGATAATAAAAAAGGTTTTTTTAAATTTGTTTTTTTTATGTTTAAAATAAAAACTAATTTAAAGTTATAATTTCAATGAAAATCCAAGCAAACAAAATTTTTTTAAAAATAAATTATTTGGACTAATTTTACATAAATCTATTATTTTTACTTAAAAATTTGTACTTTTAAAGTTATTTTATAAATTTTTTTCATGAAAAATAATTTGTTCGTTTTTTAAAATTTAAATATCTAAAAAAAGTTTACAAACATATTATTTTATTTATATATTTGATTTGCAATGTTAAGGAGCAATGTTTTTAAGTAATTAGAATATAAATAAAAAGATTCTGAAATAATTTTATTATTTTTTTTGTTTTGAACTTTTTATTACATTTTTAGTATTTCTAATGTAATATTATTTAAGGATTTTTTAAGTGAAGTTAATTTATAGTATATTTGTGTTGAAAAATAAGGAAAACTAAAAGTTTTGATTTAGTGTAAATCACTAATCTATTAAGTATAATTATTTAAAAAAAATTTAAATAGAATTATTTAACTATGTTATTAAAATTGCTAAAATTAATAAAAACTTTTATTTAATACAATGAAAAATATAACACCATCTTTCATATTTACATATAGAAAAACGTCGCATCCTTTAACGCAAAAGACACATTTTAATAGACGAATTTTTGAATTCAAAATATGAATATTCAAAAAATGACGAGGACTGAAAATGATTTTTTGCATGTACTAAATTGATCTAAGAGGATCAAAAATGAGTGTTTTTTTTTTGTGTGTATATATATATATAAATTGTAAACGAAAAAAAATTTTAATTTATTTTAATTTCATAAAAATATAAGAGTAATAAAATAAAACTATTAGCCAGTAGTCCTGATTATTAATCCAGCCTCACCAAAACAACACAAGCGCTTAATTAAAATTTTATTTAAAATAAAAATTAATAATTGAGGAAGAGACTTAAGATTTTATAATAAAACAATAAGATAATTTAAGATAAAACGCGTCTCTTATTTTGGAATCGTAATTTTTTTACAAACAAGGTATGAAATATTACTAACTTACACAAATATTACAATTAAATATTTATACAGGACAAATAATTCCTTTTATAGGATTAAGTTAATTATACCCTTAAAATTACAGAAAATATTAATACAATAGAAAAGGTTTCCAGAATAAAATAACAAATAATGATAAAATGATAATAATAAATTTTTCTACAAAAGAGACTTTAAATAAGTTAATTGCCCTTCTTTAGGCTAGGTAAAGCGAAGCTAATTGATAGATTTGATGAAAAGAAAGAGATTAAACACACTAATGTGGCTTGAACACATTACTTAAGATAACTATAATCCTTTTAAAAAATATATTTTTTTTTTAATTTCAATAGTTATTTTAAGTAAACTTTTTTCAATACGACATTAAAAAAAGATTTTGATTTATATAAAAAAAGTTAATATTTTTAAATTTGTTTCTTTTATGTTGTTAATATAAGTATCAATTTAAAATAAGAATTTTTATATTTTTTATGTTTTTTATTTAAAATCATATTGAATAGTAATTTAATTATTTTTTTTTTGTATTTTGATAAATTTTTTAATATAAATAATTATTAAACTATTATTGCTTTGTATAATTATTTTCCTTAAAAATAAATTAAATGTTTGATGTTTTTTATTTTTTATTTTTATTTTGATATTTTATTTTTCTTATTTAAAAAAATTGTTTTTTCAACATGTTAATATGAAAAAGAAATTAATTGTGCAATGCACTCTTCGTGGACGACGAATTTCATTTTATGTGTAAACTATTAATTTTCTTTATTATTCCAATTTTTTTTTTCCTTTTCGTTGTGTGATTATTTTTTGCAATGATTTATATTAAATAAAAGCATTTGTATTCAAAACATGTATTAAAATAAAAATTCAAAATAAAATGCATATTACTAACTTTTTTTTAGAAATTAAAATAAATTTTTTTAGACGACGTTTTTTGATAAGATAATTTTTTTAATCAAGAAAAAATTTAAATAATAAAAAATTTTTTTTGCTTTTATTCAATTTTGCATATAACGTTAAAACCCGACGAAAAATGATATTTTTTTTTTTCTGTGTGATGTTTTCTAATTTTAAGACAAAGCCAACCGAAAGCACTACTAATGGTTCTAAATTGAAAACTAAAACTAGTAGCAACTTTGTCTTAAGATAAGCTTCAGACAACTGTGCAGACTTGCAAAGTAGATTATTTAGCTGACACAGCAGCGTATAAATAATCTCGCTCTCGAAGATGGTGAAATGCAGAAGAATTCAAAATAATGAGAGTAGTAAAGATGAGGAAGGGGATATGCCCCAACTCATCAGTAGTCAAGACACCGCCAACGAAGAAGTGGATAGAGGCTTAAATGAAGCTAATGAAATCACACCTAGACGCAAAAAGTACAAAAAAGAAAATGTGTCAACATAGGGAGCCGTCGAAAAATCTCGCCTTGAAATTTGCTTAAAGCATATTTCTTGTAGGCTAAAAAGATTTAGTAAAGGTTGCAAGACCCTTGTTAGTTTGACCCTCATAAGTGAGAAAGAGTGTAAGCTAATAGCTGATTCTGTTAAAGACAAAAAAGTCACAGCAAAAAACTTTCAAGGAATGTATAAATACATATCTACAAAATGAAAAAGAAGGTTATAATGCAAATCTCAGGGAACTCTCACCCAAAGTGAGCAAACGCGATAAAATGGAGGTGCAGAGAAGTATAGAAGCAGACTATCCGACCAATAACAGAGATTTGCTAGACAAAATTCAAAAAGAATATCCAACCGAAACCGCTACACATAGAAATGTAGTAACTACAAGTAAAAATGTGGAAAGACCTAGAAGTGGTTCTATGACAACCACTAAACTTAGGTACACCTAAAACTAACGCTGATTCAAATAGATTAAAACAGGTTAATTTCAAAAGACGAAGGGATAGTCTTAAAAACGGAAGAACACTTGTCAATTCACTAGAAAGATCTGACTTTCAAGAAGAAAGTCCAAGACAACCACCTGCCAAGAAAGGCAGGTGTAAAATAAACCCAGTATCATCAAAATTGCGAACTGATCATGAAAAGGAATAACCGGTTACAGACGTTAATTTCTCACAAAACACAGTAGATTGACAAGAAGTCGTACTAATGGAAACATTAGCAACAGCAGAACTGGCATCACAAAGTGATGTAGAAGTCGAACATCCTAGTAGCGTAGAAGCTACACCGACAAAAAGGGTATATAAGTCTAGAAAACATGTTCAGGAAAGTACCTTATCTTTACAAAACAAAGTAAACTTACGTCAGAAGATAAGGAAAGGTACTCCATATGGTCAGGAAATGCCAAAAAATGAAAAACCAATAAGAAAAAGAGCTCTTGAAAATTTATCATGTCCTAAACGCTTCAAGCATTTTCTAAACCAACCTCATTTGCCAACGTGCAAAAGATGGGACGTTAATAAGAAAGTACCTGTAGACAAAATAAACCATCTCGGTTTTAATATATAGAGGAAATATATTGATACACTAAAATCTCCAGATTGCACACAGCAGCAATACGAGATAGTGAACATTGCATGGTCCAAAGTGGCATTAGCAATGATGCACACGGCAAAGTCGTACGAGCATACGACACCTAAAGGCTTTAATATAACGCACTCAAAGATAACCAAAAGGAAAAAAAGGATGATAAGACTTTAGAAACGACTAACCGGTGTTTGGAAACATAGACTCAATCCAAGTGACAAAGAAAAAGCGTTTCTAGATAAAATGAGAGTCAAAGCAAAGAGAAAGCACATGAACGTGAATTGTCTTTTAGATAGAGTAAAGGAAGAAATAATTCTCCTTGAAAATAAAGAGAATCCGACAAAGCAGAAGGTAGTATAATACGCAGTATTTACGACAAGTCAGGCTTTATGAAAACTGTACTGCAAGCTGGAATGGCTAAAAAAGTTCCGGTTAAAAAGGAAGAGACAGTTAAGTTCTTTAAGAAATTATTAGCCTATAGAGAAACACTTCCACAGTCTGCTATCGATAAGTAGGTTAAGACTTTGACAGGAAGATCAATAACGTAAGACATTGACCATATAAAAGAGTTTTTAAGGTTTAAACTCAAGTACAGCCGACCGTTTAAAACGCCTGGACCAAACAAAGTCCATTCCGCAGCTTTCAAAAGATTTGATTCTCTTGCTAGTTTACTATTGGAAAAGGTAAAAGGTTTGTTATAAGGCAAATTTATGCTAACTGATCAAGACATGACAGCCCAAGCATTTCTTTTAGTTAAGACAGTTTCGCCGAGTAGCGACCCAAACGACTACAGAGCGATAAACTGCATTAATGCAGATATGAAATACGTAAATGCTGTAACGTATGAATTCATATATAAAAACTGCTTCCAATATATAGCCACAAATCAGTGTGCAGCGTTCAAGGGAATACCTGAAACACTACACGCTACGATGGTAAATTACTCTATCTTGAAACAGAACCCAAAAGCTACCAGCGTATTGTATGTAGATATGAAAAAAGCTTTTGATTCAGTATTCCACTCAGTCATGAGGAAAACTGTGGGAGCATTGAATCTACCAGCTAGTATCACAAAATACATCCAAGGTATGCTAGGGTCAAGAGGTTTTACCATATCCAATGTGGATAAGACAAAAAGCATGAAAGACAATAGGGTAAACGTAAAGAGGGGAATCATGCAAGGTTGTGCATTAGCACCCTGTCTATTCGTCATTGGTATGGATATAATTAGCTACCAGATAAATAAAGAGTCTATGTTACCAATAGGTAAGAACATCAACAGCTTACCAACTGATTAATTGGTCCAACTCAACCATAAGTTTCAAAATGAGTCAAGTATAGGACATGAGGAAGGAGAAACGGTTGCTGATACTCCTGACTCTAAACACATAAAAAAGATGTCAGAAACAGCTATGACCAATCACATATCTTTCGTTGACGACATGAAAATCTTTGCTATGGATAATGCAACAATCAAAAGATTCAAAGTCATTTTTGAATCTGTTGCCCTTCAGCTTGGTTTCTACGTAAACGCAAAGAAATGTGGAGTCCTATACAACAATAAGTTAGATAACGTAATGTTAGAAAACATTAGTAAATTGACAGACTGCTACAAATACTTAGGTATACCTAAGTTAGGTAGAAGCATATGTGTAGAAACGCTAGAAAAGAGTTTGGAAAAGAAAATACTAGGCAGTGTATGCCAAGTGTTTAAAACCAAATTAAATATAGGTCAAAAAATAAAATGGTTTAACTCGTCAATAGCACCTGCAATCGGGTATGCAGTAGCACATGCTTTACCAGCGGTCAAGCAAGGAATACTACCTAGCTTGTGTAAAAGACTAGACAAGCTAGTGATAAAGATCCTTGCAGGTAATATAACTGACAGTGAACAAATAGAAGTAAGGCAATAGACAATTTCTATTGCAAGACTGTATTGCACACCAGAGAAAGGTAGTCTAGGCTTAAGATCACTAGAAAGCGTAGCTTATCAAGCTATAGTAAAACACATGGCGAATCTCTGGATTAACCTTATAAACGAAGAGATTAAAGAATTAAGCATACAGCATGAACTTAAAGAAGGAAAGTTCACTCCAATAAGACAGTACACAACACTAATAGAAAAAGTTTCATGTTGAATATTCATTAAGAAAGTCAGGTATTACCATAGAAGGTATGTATTATGATGATATAAATGAGTT
>NW_020171526.1:18013-36351 GCF_001040885.1 Strongyloides ratti | reverse complement strand
ATGGAAATTTTATATATTAATTTATATAATAATTTTTGTATTAAATTAATATCTTTGAGATATTTAATAATCCACGTCAATGACCATGTCTGGCGGGGAGTTTGACTGGGGCGGTACATCTATCAAACTGTAACGTAGGTGTCCTAAGGCAAACTCAAAGAGGACAGAAACCTCTTGTAGAGTAAAAGGGCAAAAGTTTGCTTGATCATGATTTTCAGTACGAATACAGACCCTGAAAGGGTGGCCTATCGATCCTTTTGTATTAGTATGTTTCTAAAAAGAGGTGCCAGAAAAGTTACCACAGGGATAACTGGCTTGTGGCAGCCAAGAGTCCATATCGACGTTGCTTTTTGATCCTTCGATGTCGGCTCTTCCTATCATTGCGAAGCAGATTTCGCCAAGCGTTGGATTGTTCACCCACTAATAGGGAACGTGAGCTGGGTTTAGACCGTCGTGAGACAGGTTAGTTTTATCCTACTGTTGATTTATTAATGTTGTTGAAATAGTAATCTAACTTAGTACGAGAGGAACCGTTAGATCAGCTAATTGGTATATAATGTTATTGGAAACAATAATGCATTGAATCTACCAGCTGCAGAATTATGACTGAACGCATCTAAGTCAGTATTCTGTCTAGTAATATCAACAATAAATTTTTGCCTTAACATGTTTTTAGGCAATTTTATATCTTTTTTAAAGATAGTTTAAGCCTTGCGTTATGATTTATTAAATATTTTAAAATAAATATTTAATAATAATATCGTATCATTGATATTATTTCATGTCAAGGTAATAGTGAGCTTGTATACGACTAGCTAGCTGGACCAGGGGGTGTAAGTAGTAGAGCAGGTCTTTCCTGCGATCTATTGAGCCTTATCCTTGTGTTTGGTGTCACTGTTTTTATAATATAATATTGTTAACTATATATAATAATCATTTTTATCATTTATATTATTTAAAAAAATAATAATAATAATAATAATAATAAATTATAATAAAATAAAAATAAATTAAACTTACGTTACTAACAGTTCCCAGGAGGTCTCCCATCCAAGTACTAAGATAGCTCGCAACTGATTAACTTCAGAGATCGGACGGGATCTGGTTTATTCAGTAAGATATGAACGTAAGTTAGAATTTTATAATTAAAACTTTTTTAAAATGATAAAAAAAAATATAATTTACACTTAATATTTTAGGTTAGTAAAAAGAAAGAAAAGTTTTTAAATATATTATCATTTATAAAATGTAGAAAAAAATACTATATGAATAAAATAACTTTTATTATTTGTTAAAAAGTTATTATCAACAAAAAAAAAATTAATTATTTTTTATAATATTTTTATTTTTATAATTGTTTATATTTTTTTATTTTAATAAAATTTTTTTTTATAATTGAACAATGTATATTATTTAAAAAAAAGAAATAAATACACTTTAAAAAACATACTATTACAAAAAATAAATTTAATTTGTCTTCAAGATTCAATATTCAAAATGGAAGATAAACAAAAAAATTATTAAATAATATCACTTTTAAAATGGAAACTTTTCATGCTTCAAAATGACATCTTATACAAATTAAAAAAATGTATCATAATTAATATTTTGAAGTTTATAAAAATTAAAAAAAGTTCAAGGTAAATAAGTAGGTTTCAACAGATTAAATTTAAGCATTCTTCAATTAATTACTTTTCTTCCTTCAAAATGACTTCTTTTATAATAAAATTATTATCATTGAAAAAATTACACAAAAACACATAAAAAAAATATATTATAATTAATATCTAAATATTTATAAAAATTGAAAAAAGTAAATTTCAACTGATCAAATTTTGGCACTTTTTAATTATGTATAATAAATACTTCAAAATGACTTCTATGAACAAAAAATATTTATTATTATTAAAATTAATGAAAAATAACTCAAAATGTTGTATTAAATTGGAATTTTAGAAATTTGTGAAAATTGAAAAGTTTTGTGTAGTGGAGTACATTCAACTGATCAAATATTGGCACTTTTGATATTATTCTAAAGTAGGTTCCCCCTAAAATAACTTTTTTAAATAAACATTTTTTTAAAATTTTTTTTAGTTTTTCTAACATAAAAAAACACGGGGAGTTAGAAAAAAAAATAAAAATTTTTTGAAAATTAAAAAAAAATAAAGGGGAAACCAACATTAGAAATCAATTGAACTTTTAACTCAAGTATCATAAATGATTCAAAATGACTTCTTTAAACAAAAAATATTTATTATTATTAAAATTACTGATAAATAACTCAAAATCATGTATTAAATTGAAATTTTAAAAATTTGTGAAAGTTAAAAAAGTTTCATGTGGAGGGGTAGGTTCATCTGATTAATTAAAGCACTTTACAATTAAGTATCATAAATACTTCAAAATGACTTCTGTGAACAAAAAAAAATTTATTATTATTAAAATTAATGAAAAATAAGTCAAAATGTTGTATTGAATTAGAATTTTATAAATTTGTGAAAATTGAAAAGTTTCATGTGAAGGGGTAGGTTCAACTGATCAAATTTTGGCACTTTACAATTAAGTATCATAAATGCTTTAAAATGACTTCTATGAACAAAAAATATTTATCATTATTAAAATTACTGATAAATAACTCAAAATCATGTATTAAATTGAAATTTTAGAAATTTGTGAAAGTTAAAAAAGTTTCATGTGGAGGGGTAGGTTCATCTGATTAAATTTAAGCACTTTACAATTAAATATCATAAATACTTCAAAATGACTTCTTATATGCTTAAATTATTTTTATTATTTTTTTTTTGAAAATTTATAAATTTAACGTGTGAGGTAGTTTTATTTATTGATAATTTCTCATTATTATATTAGTATTATTCTTGTCTTGAAATACCTTTTTTTTTGCTTAATATTTTATTTCTTTTTATATTAATATTTATTTTAATATAATTTTTTTAATTTATGAATAAATATTATATGATAAAAATGATAATGATTATTTATGATAATTTTTTTTTTATTTTAGAAATAACTTTTCTAAATATTTTAATTTCAAAAATTTTATATATTATTATATTTAAAGTACAGTAAGTTTGGTATCATTTTAAAGATAATATAGTTGGTAATATGTTTTTTAGTATTAAATTTAGTTTTTTTTTAAATAAAAAACAGTTTTTTTATTTTAAGATAAATTATTTACGTTTATTATAACTTTTAAAGTATTAAAGTTATATTTTCCGTTATAATGCTCAAAAAACAATCAAAATGTTTTAAATTTTTTTTTCTATCATTTTTTTAAAAATATTTTTTACATTAATATAATTTTTTACCGTTTTTTTCTTCAATGTAGTCAAAAAATGAGAGATTTGTGTTAAGAAAAGTGTTAATAAGAGAGTGATATTCAATATAATATAATTTTACTGGTATATTCATATGTGTATAATGTATATAAAACTTTTATGATGGTGTGTCACTATATTCTATAACTTTTGTCTATATAATATAGAGAATACATTTTAATATTAGTTATTATATATATATATATACATTTATGTATATATTTTTAAATATATATATTATATTGTAATATAAAACTTTCAATATAAAATATTATTTTTATATTAAAAATAATGGTGTGATTGTTATTTTATTTTTGTTTTATGTAATTTTTTTTACATAGTGAATGAAAAAACTATGCGACAATTTTACATAGCAAAATAGTAAAATAATAATTGATAATAATTATATATTTAATATAATTTTTTTAAAAAATCATATATCTGATTGATCCTGTCTGAATTGATGTGCTTATTTTAAAGATTAAGCCATGCATGTGTAAGTACAATGTTTTAAACATGAAACCGCGGAAAGCTCATTATAACAGCTATAGACTACACGGTAAATATTTTAGTTGGATAACTGAGGTAATTCTTGAGCTAATACACGCTTTTTATACCACATTAGTGGTGCGTTTATTTGATTAAACCATTTTTTCGGTTGACTCAAAATATCCTCGCTGATTTTGTTACTAAAACATACCGTATGTGTATCTGGTTTATCAACTTTCGATGGTAGGGTATTGGCCTACCATGGTTGTGACGGATAACGGAGAATTAGGGTTCGACTCCGGAGAGGGAGCCTGAGAAACGGCTACCACATCCAAGGAAGGCAGCAGGCGCGAAAATTACCCAATTTTAGTTAAAAGAGGTAGTGACGAAAAATGACAACCAAATATTATTTTTAGTATTTGGATTGAAAATCTTCAAGTTTAAATAACTTGTTGGTAAAGGAAAGGGCAAGTCTGGTGCCAGCAGCCGCGGTAATACCAGCTTTCCAAGTGCATAAAATGATTGTTGTGGTTAAAAAGCTCGTAGTTGGATTATAAAGATTGTGTAATGAGCATCTTGGATGTTATTTTCATTACCATCTTATTTTTTTATTATATTAGAAATAATATAATAACTGTTACTTTGAATAAATCAGAGGGTTCAAACCAGGCATTATATGCTTGTATGGTCTAGCATGGAATAACACTATAGAAAAAGTTAGTGTGGTTTCACTATCTTTTTCATGATTAATAGGAACAAACGGGGGCATTCGTATCGCTACGTTAGAGGTGAAATTCTTGGACCGTAGCGAGACGTCCTACTGCGAAAGCATTTGCCAAGAATGTTTTCATTAATCAAGAACGAAAGTTAGAGGTTCGAAGGCGATCAGATACCGCCCTAGTTCTAACCGTAAACTATGCCTACTAGGTGTATGAATTATTAGTTATAATAATTTATGCACCTTCTCGGAAACGAAAGTCTTTCGGTTCCGGGGGAAGTATGGTTGCAAAGCTGAAACTTAAAGGAATTGACGGAAGGGCACCACCAGGAGTGGAGCCTGCGGCTTAATTTGACTCAACACGGGAAAACTCACCCGGGCCGGACACTATAAGGATTGACAGATTGATAGCTCTTTCATGATTTAGTGGTTGGTGGTGCATGGCCGTTCTTAGTTCGTGGATATGATTTGTCTGGTTGATTCCGATAACGAGCGAGACTTTTATGTTATATTAAATTATATTATTTTTTAATAATATTAATTTTAATAACAGATTAATAGTGTTTAACTATTTGAGAGAGAGCGATAACAGGTCTGTGATGCCCTTAGATGTCCGGGGCTGCACGCGCGCTACAATGTAGTGATCATTATGTTCCTGTTTAGAGATAAATGGGTAAACATTGAAAACATTACGTAACTGGGAGTGAAACTTGCAATTATGTTTCATGAACGAGGAATTCCAAGTAAACGTAAGTCATTAGCTTACATTGATTACGTCCCTGCCCTTTGTACACACCGCCCGTCGCTGCCCGGAACTGAGCAATATCGAGAGGCAGGAAGAGATATAAATAATTTTATATTTTTTATGTTAAATCCTTCCAATCGCTGTTGTTTGAACCGGGCAAAAGTCGTAACAAGGTTTTCGTAGGTGAACCTGCGAAAGGATCATTTTGAAAAAAATATATTATAATAAAAATAATTTTTTTTATATATATATATTTTTTTTTAAAAATATATTATAATAAACACATTGAGTGGTACGTATTCTTAAAATTAAATTAAAATAAATTTATATTTATTTTATTTTAATACGTTTAAATAGTAAGAAGTAATTTTTACAGCCACTTGAAACTTTTATACAATACATTTTTTTTTTATAATTAAAAATATAAATATAAAATCGTGTCGGTGGATCATTCGGTTCATAGGTCGATGAAGAGCGCAGCAAACTGCGATAAGTAAGGCGAATTGCTAAGCAGAGCCTTAAATTCTTGAATGCAAATGGCGCTAATAGTATTTTATACTATTAGCATATATAATTGAGGGTGATATCAAATAGTAATGTATATTATTATTATTTTTTTTTATAAAAAAATGATAATAAATATATTTTATAGAATGTTTATATTTTTTGTTCTAAAAAATTAAGCATTCTTATTGTATAATTTTTTTTATATCAATATAAAAAAAAAAAAATTAAAATATCATGTTTGATAAACTTTTTTTTTTTTTTTTTATTTATATGATATATAAAAATTCATTCATATAATTATATAATAATAATATTTTATTATTATTATTATTAATTAGTTTTTATATTTTTTTTGCCTCAATTATGTATGAGTACCCGCTGAACTTAAGCATATCGTTAAGCGGAGGAAAAGAAACTAAATAGGATTTCCGTAGTAACTGCGAGTGAACTGGAATTAGCCCATCACGAAATCTATATTACATTCGTAATATCGAAATGTCGTGTATAGGTTTTATTATTATTGATATAATATTATTAAATAATTGTATTTAAATATACAGCCACAGAAGGTGCCAGCCCTGTTGTTTAATAATATTTATCAAATTTATAAAACTTTAGAGTCGTGTTGCTTGGAAGTGCAGCGCAAAGTTGGTGATAAACATCATCTAAGGCTAAATATTCCTATGAATCCGATAGCGAACAAGTACTGTGAAGGAAAATTGCAAAGTACTCCGGAGAGAGAGTTAAAGAGGACGTGAAACCGATACGATGGAAGCATACAGAGCCAGTTGCACTATTATTAATATTTATTAATAATTTTAAGCATGGGTATATTGATATGATAATTAGTTATTTATTAAAGAGTGATAAAAATATTTTATTTTTGTTAACTTTAATAAAATAATTATATTATTAATTAATATTTATATTATCAATTTATTAATAATATAATATTTTATTAATATTATATAAGACACATGTGTTAAATATAATTTATTAATAATTATTATATTATTATATATTGATATTCCTATGTAATCCTGGTATGCTGTATGTCCCGTCTTGAAACACGGACCAAGGAGTGTATTGCTATGGCAAGTCATTGATATTGTTAATATCAAAGGCGTAATGAAAATAATTTTAATCTCTGATCTTTTGATTTTATTATCATTAGCGCATGAGAAACGTAAATATATGATATAATCATTTTTTGCAGTTATAGCCATAGTAGTGCGACCCGAAAGATGGTGAACTATACTAGTGCAGGGTGAAGTCAGAAGAAATTCTGATGGAAGCTCGAAGCGGTCCTGACGTGCAAATCGGTCGTCTGACATTAGTATAGGGGCGAAAGACTAATCGAACCATCTAGTAGCTGGTTCCGGCCGAAGTTTCCCCCAGGATAGCTGAAACTGATATACAGATACATCCGGTAAAGCTAATGTTTAGAGGAATAGGGAATAATATATTCTTTATCTATTTACAAACTATAAATGGGTGTGATATTATGATTGCTTAATTGAATCATAATTTCGATTGTATAGTTTCAAGTGGGCCATTTTTGGTAAGCAGAACTGGCGACGTGGGATGAACCAAAAGTATTGTTAAAGTGCCTAAATTTTTGCTCATCAGACCCCATAAAAAGTGTTGTTTGATCCTGACAGCAGGGCGGTGGCCATGGAAGTCGGAATCCGCTAAGGATCGTGTAACAACTCACCTGCCGAATCAAGCAGCCTTGAAAATGGATGGCGCTTGAGCAAAATACTTAGACAATACCATATATTTATTTTTTTTTAAAAAAAATATATGTGTAGGCTGGCGTGATAATAGCATTGAAGGTTATAAGCGTAAGCTTGACTGGAGCTGTTATTAGTGCAGATCTTGGTGATAGTAGCAAATACACAAGTGAGAATCTTGTGGACCGAAGTGGAAAAGGGTTTCACGTCAACATCATTTGACTGTGAGTTAGTCGGTCCTAAGCTAAAATTGAAAAATTTTTATTCATATATAGCGAAAGGGAAATAGATTAATATTTCTATACTATCTATGGAGATAATATAGGATAATAACTATATTATGCATGGTAACATAAATGAAATTAACTACAATATAACAAGTTTTGGGTAGAGATATCTTCTCTATTTAAGTTATTAAATCTATGGAAATTGCTCAGCAAGAGATATAGATGAAATTTTAACGTAGAGTACTAACATTTTGTTGGTATCCAAAGTGCTTGTTATATTACTTAAAAAGTTAATGGAAGCATAATAAATTTCATAGAATAACCGTACCCATATCCGCAACAGGTTTCCAAGATGTTTAGTCTCTGGTCGATGAAATAATGTAGGTAAGGGAAGTCGGCAAAATAGATTCGTAACTTTGGGAAAAGAATTGGCTCTTGAGATGTAGATATTCGGGTATCATGTATTCAATGGTTATTTAATTAATATAAAATGAATACTAGTAATAGTTATTTGATTTATATTTATTGATAATCATTAACATAATACTTACAAATATTTGAAATATAATATTTTAACGAATATCATTTTATATACATTAATCAAGAACTGGCACGGACAAGAGGAATCCGACTGTCTAATTAAAACAGAGGAGACAGATGATGCTAGATGCATGTAGACTGTGTCTGATTTCTGCCCAGTGCAATGAATGTTATCATTGGGAAACCAATTGAAGCTCTTGTAAACGGCGGGAGTAACTATGACTCTCTTGGTTTATAAAACCCAGTTTGAGGTTTTCTAATTTTAGGACAAAGCCGACCGAAGGCACTACTAGTGGATCTAAGTTGAAAGACTAAAACTAGTAGCGACCTTGTCTTAAGATAAGCCTCGGGCACCTGTGCAGACTTGCAAAGTAGATTATTTAGCTGGCACAGCAGCGTATAAATAATCTCGCTCTCGAAGATGGTGAAACGCAGAAGAATTCAAAGTAATGAGAGTAGTCAAGATGAGGAAGGGGACATCCCCCAACTCATCAGCAGTAAAGACACCGCCAACGAGGGTGTGGATAGAGGCCTAAATGAGGCTGGTGAAATCACACCTAGACGCAGAAAATCCAAAAAAGGAACTGTGTCGACATGGGGAGACGTCGAAAAATCTCGCCTTGAAATTTGCTTAAAGCATATTTCTTGCAGGCTAAGAAGATTTAGTAGAGGTTGCAAGACCCTCGTTAGTTGGACCCTCATAAGTGAGGAAGAGTGTAAGCTAATAGCCGATGCTGTTAAAGACAAAAAAGTCACAGCGACAACTTTCAAGGAATGTATAAATACATACCTACAAAATGAAAGAGAAGGCTATATTGCAAATCTCAGGGAACTCTCACCCAAAGCGAGCAGACGCGATAAAGTGGAAGTGCAGAGGAGGATAGAAGCAGACTATCCGACCAATACCAGAGATTTGCTGGACGAAATTCACAAAGAATGTCCAACCGAAACCGCTACATGTAGAGATGTAGTAACCACACGTAAAAATGTGGAAAGACCTAGAAGTGGACCTATGACAACCACGAAACCTAGGCACACACCTGAAAATAACCCTGATTCGAATAGATTAAAACAGGTTAATTTCAAAAGACGAAGGGATAGTCCCAAAAATGGGAGAACCCTTGTCAATTCACAAAAAAGGTCTGGCTTTCAAGAAGAAAGTCCTAGGCAACCACCTGCCAAAAAAGGCAAGTGTAAAATAAACCCAACATCATCAACGTTGCGAACTGATGATATAAAGGAACAGCCGATAACAAGTGTTAACGGTACGCAACATATATCCAACCGACAAACAGTCGTACTAGTGGAAACACTAGGAACAGCAGAACTGACATCACAGAGTGATGTAGAAGTCGAACATCCTAGTAGCGCAGATGCTACACCTAAGAAAAGGGTATATAAGTCTAGGAAACATGTTCAGGAAAGTACCTTATCTTCACAAGACAAAGTAAACCTACGTCAGAAGATAAGGGAAGGTACTCCATATGGTCAGGAGATACCAACAAATGAAAAACCAAAGAGAAAAAGAGCTCTTGAAGGTTTATCATGTCCTGAACGCTTTAAGCATTTCCTAGACCAACCCAATTTGCCAACGTGCAAGAGATGGAACGTCAATAGGAAAATACCTATAGACGAAATAAACCATCTCGGCTTCAATATATTGAGGAAATATATTGATACACTAAAATCTCCAGATTGCACACAGCAGCAATACGAGATAGTGAACGTTGCGTGGCCCAAAGTGGCATTAGCAATGATGCACACGGCAAAGTCGTACGGACATACGACACCTAATGGCTTTGATATAACGCAGTCAAAGATAACCAAAAGGAAAAAAAGGATGATAAGACTTCAGAAACGACTAACCGGTGCTTGGAAACATAGACTCAATCCAAGTGGCAAAGATAAAGCGTTGCTAGCTAAAATGAGAGTCGAAGCAAAGGGAAAGCACATGAACGTGAAGGGTCTCTTAGATAGAGTAAAGGAAGAAATAATTCTCCTTGAAAATAAAGAGAAAAGGGAAGCGGACAAAGCAGAAGGTCGTAGAATACGCAGTATTTACGACAAGTCAGGCTCCATGAAAACTGTACTGCAAGCTGGAATGGCCAAAAAGGTTCCGGTCAAAGAGGAGGAGGCAGTTAAGTTCTTTAAGGAATTACTAGCCCATAAAGAAACACCTCCACAGCTTGCTATCGATGAGTGGGTTAAGCCTTGGACAGGAAGGCCAATAACACACGACATTGACCATATAGAAGAGTTTTTAAGGTTCAAACTCAAGTACAGCCGACCGTTCAAAACGCCCGGACCAAACAAAGTCCACCCCGCAGCTTTCAAACGATTTGATTCTCTAGCTAGCTTACTATTGGAAAAGGTAAAAGGTTTGTTATCAGGCAAATTTATGCTAACTGATCAGGACATGACAGCCCAAGCATTTCTTTTACCTAAGACAGTTCCGCCGAGTAGCGACCCAAACGACTACAGAGCGATAAACTGCATTAATGCAGATATGAAATACGTAAATGCTGTAACGTATGAATTCATATATAAAAACTGTTTCCAATATATAGCCACAAATCAGTGTGCAGCGTTCAAGGGAATACCTGGAACACTACACGCCACGATGGTAAATTACTCCATCTTGAAACAGAACCCAAAAGCTACCAGCGTATTGTATGTAGATATGAAAAAAGCTTTCGACTCAGTATCCCACTCAGCCATGAGGAAAGCTGTGGGAGCATTGAATCTACCAGCTAGTATCACAAAATACATCCAAGGTATGCTAGGGTCAGGAGGTTTCACCATATCCAATGTGGATAAGACAAAAAGCATGAAAGACAAGAGGGTAAACGTAAAGAGGGGAATCATGCAAGGTTGTGCATTAGCACCCTGTCTATTCGTCATTGGTATGGATATAATTAGCTATCAGCTAAATAAAGAGTCTATGTTACCAATAGGTAAGAACATCAATAGCTTACCAACTGATTACATGGTCCAACTCAACCATAAGTTCCAAAATGAGTCAAGTATAGGACATGAGGAAGGAGAAACGGTTGCTGATACTCCTGACTCTAAACACTTAACAAAGAGGTCAGAAACAGCTATGACCAACCACATATCTTTCGTTGATGACGTGAAGATCTTTGCTAAGGATAATGCAACAATCAAAAGACTCAAAGGCATTTTTGAATCGGTTGCCCTTCAGCTAGGTCTTCACGTAAACGCAAAGAAATGTGGAGTCCTATACAACAATAAGTCAGATAACGTAATGTTAGAAGACATTAGTGAATTGACAGACTGCTACAAATACTTAGGTATACCTGAGTTAGGTAGAAGCATATGTGTAGAAACGCTAGAAAAGAGTTTGGAAAAGAAAATACTAGGCAGCGTATGCCAAGTGTTTAAAACCAAATTAAATATAGGCCAAAAAATAAAATGGTTTAACTCTTCAATAGCACCTGCAATCGGGTATGCAGTAGCACATGCACTACCGGCGGTCAAGCAAGGAATACTACCTAGCTTGTGTAAAAGACTAGACAAGCTAGTGATAAAGATCCTTGCAGGTAATATAACTGACAGTGAACAAATAGAAGTAAGGCAACAGACAACTTCTATCGCAAGACTGTATTGCACACCAGAGAAAGGTGGTCTAGGCTTAAGATCACTAGAAAGCGTAGCTTATGAAGCCATAGTAAGACACATGGCGAACCTCTGGATTAATCCTATAAACGAAGTGATTAAAGGATTAAGCATACAGCATGAACTTAAAGGAGGAAAGTCCACTCCAATAAGGCAGTTCACAACACTAATGAAAAAGTTCAATATTGAACATTCATTAGGAAAGTCAGGAATTACCATAGAAGGTGTGTATCATGATGATGTAAATGAGTTCACAAAAATCATAAGTGGTAAGATAAAAGACATTCTTAACCAGAGATACTATGATAAGTGGATCAAAAAGATTGAATTCGCTAAGGCATACGATAGCCTTAATCTAAAGATGCCATGGCTTAAAAAAGCCGCGATATCGGACTTACAAGCGAATCTCATTACAGCATCACAACAACAGTCTTTACCAGGATTGAATTGGCACATAAATAAAAGGAATAACATTATTAAAAAATGTCCTTTATGCCAAAAAGAGCTCACAACCAGCCATATACTAAGCGGCTGTGAGAGTAATCATGCACGAATCAAGTATATAACCAGGCATGATGCAATATTAGCATCGGTTACAAATAGCATATTAAAGGCAATAGGTACAAAATATATGCCGTTATGCGAATTGAGAAACTTGAAAGAGTGCAACATGATTGGTAAAGACTGGTCAATCGGTTTCGATTTACCTCAACTTATGGAAGTCGGACAGGCTAGAGAACAATATGAACAAGTCTTCGAACCCTTAGATGATCGCAGAAGATCAGTTAAGAAGATAGCTCATAATAGACCTGACTTAGTCCTGGTTAACCATAAGTTGAAAAAGGTAATACTGCTAGAAGTAGCAGTAGTTGGCAACCCATGGCTTCTTCAACAGCAAGTTGAAATAAAGCGAGTAAGGTATATGGTGAACTCGCAAGAAGTGATCGGCCCTGATAATTATCAAATAGTAAATAGGGCATATAATATGAACGATCACTTCAAAAAGAAGTACGGTAAAGACTATCAAATTAGTTTTATACCTTTTATAATGGGCGCATATGGTGAAATAAGTCCAGGTTTTATGGAAGACCTCATGAAACCACTAGAAGTGTTGATGAGGAAGCAACACATCAAGGCCATGACAGAGAATGCAAGCAGAACTGCTGTCGTGAATACAGCTTACACAGTAAGGTATTGGTTAAGTATGTTACAAGGATAAGTAAAGGAAGTTTAGACGGTATAATAGGGTCGCGTTCGTGAATAAATATTGTCATAGTTACTCCCGCGGCCTCGTTGTGAGGAACTCTATTATAGCGAATAAATTACGATACTTAGACTTATAACATACAACTAACCGTGCAAGTCCGAAAGAGGTATTTTCCCGCAGTCCCTCCGAAGGAAATAGCAAAGGAAGGTAACATGCAGATGAAGGCAGATAAGCCAGCATGGAAAATCCCAAAGAAAAAGACGTAGCAAATAAAATCCAGGTGATATTACTATCCCAATAATACACCTGTGCTACGGATCTGTAATAAGCATAAGGATAAATTGGTACGTACAAAACGTTTGAATAGTAGTTACATTTAACTTCAGCCAAACCTTATCAATGTTTCTAAGCTAATACCTTTAACATAAAAGTATTAAACTTAAAGAAACAACATTACTGATCCCTACCCTAACCCCGCGTGTTGTCCGAGCTTTTGTATTATTTCGTATTTCTTGAACTATAATAATCGATTTAATTTCAGAAGCATATTCTCAAGATTACGTTAAGTAATAAGTTGTCATAGGCAGATATTTTAATTCTAAAATGGCTAGACAAGGAAACACTGGAAAGCAAAACAAGGTTGTAGCTAAGAAGCAACAACAAGTAAGTGGCACCAAAACCACAAAATCCAAAGGGGGACCAGTGAAGACAATTAAAAAGGTCAGATCTGGAAGTAGCCAAGAGGGGTTGAAGGTTGTAGGAGCCAAAGTGCTCTATAAACTACCCCAGCGCTTTATTTATGGACCGATAGTACTTGGGGAGAAGCTGGAAACTTCAACCACCCAATGCAGAATGGAACTAGGCATGCCTACTCCGGACGGCAAACAAGTATGGAAAATAAATAAGGAGTTATTCATTGAAGTTGCGTTCAAGGATAACGTCGCGGTTTTAGAGCGCTATAAGCAACAAAGCTTTAGCAAAATTTCTCCAGCCACCATTAAATGGCTGAGTGGTGCGAGAAAAGTGACGTCCAACATATGTGCACGTGTTAATACTGTAACAGATGCTCTGGAAACGGGCATATTAGCTCTAAAACATGGTGCAGAGTGGTCTAACGAGGAGCTTACAAAGCTCCTTATCTCGGTGAAGAATGACCTATCTCAGGTAATCGTGCAGAATAGGAGAGAATCCATTCTGGCAAAACTCGATGAAATGAGAGAAGAAGTTCTGAAGCGAGAGCCTCAGTACATGTCAGATGAATTAGCAGATAAGATGAGTAATCTGGTCACACGTATGGAAGAATAACCATACAGCATGTATGTTGAGGTAGTTGACTACGTCATCAACTTGGTGAAACAGGGATACCACCTTAAGACTGGATAGAGTTATGTTCAAACGACAGGATTGGTATCTTGGAGTGGAAAACAAAACTTAAAGCATTTTGGCTTATCCCGCCATAGTGTGTTAAAACACACACAACCAAGATGCTCCCAATATGCAAGTCAGCAACAAGGTGAGTATAATAGGTCTGTATAAATAGATATAATGTCTAAGGGATTTGGAGCCATGACTCAGCTTCAAAGAAGAAAAATTTTAAATAAATATATTTAAATAGTGATTTTATTGTTAGACATTGTTGTACTGCTGATGAGTTGGGCGTAACTTCGTGCATCTTGAATCCTGATGTGCAGAAGCATCCTAGAGCCGAGTTATACTCGACTTCAGCAGTACACCAATGTTATTTTTATTCTCCTTAATTGTATTATTATTTAATGTAGATAATAAAATAAAAATAGCACGGTGTTTGCTGAGTCGCATGAGGCATATCTGATGGCTCTAGCAACGCTGTGACTCTCTTAAGGTAGCCAAATGCCTCGTCGGGTAATTTCCGACGCGCACGAATGGATTAACGAGATTCCTACTGTCCCTATCTACCATTCAGCGAAATCACAGCCAAGGGAACGGGCTTGGCAAAAACAGCGGGGAAAGAAGACCCTGTTGAGCTTGACTCTAGCTAGGCATTGTGAAGTGTCATATGAGGTGTAGCATAGGTGGGAGTTATTTTATAACGATCTTGAAATACCACTACTTATATTGATATTTTACTTAGTTGATTAAATGGAAATTTTATATATTAATTTATATAATAATTTTTGTATTAAATTAATATCTTTGAGATATTTAATAATCCACGTCAAAAAGCAACGTCGATATGGACTCTTGGCTGCCACAAGCCAGTTATCCCTGTGGTAACTTTTCTGGCACCTCTTTTTAGAAACATACTAATACAAAAGGATCGATAGGCCACCCTTTCAGGGTCTGTATTCGTACTGAAAATCATGATCAAGCAAACTTTTGCCCTTTTACTCTACAAGAGGTTTCTGTCCTCTTTGAGTTTGCCTTAGGACACCTACGTTACAGTTTGATAGATGTACCGCCCCAGTCAAACTCCCCGCCAGACATGGTCATTGACGTGGATTATTAAATATCTCAAAGATATTAATTTAATACAAAAATTATTATATAAATTAATATATAAAATTTCCATTTAATCAACTAAGTAAAATATCAATATAAGTAGTGGTATTTCAAGATCGTTATAAAATAACTCCCACCTATGCTACACCTCATATGACACTTCACAATGCCTAGCTAGAGTCAAGCTCAACAGGGTCTTCTTTCCCCGCTGTTTTTGCCAAGCCCGTTCCCTTGGCTGTGATTTCGCTGAATGGTAGATAGGGACAGTAGGAATCTCGTTAATCCATTCGTGCGCGTCGGAAATTACCCGACGAGGCATTTGGCTACCTTAAGAGAGTCATAGTTACTCCCGCCGTTTACAAGAGCTTCAATTGGTTTCCCAATGATAACATTCATTGCACTGGGCAGAAATCAGACACAGTCTACATGCATCTAGCATCATCTGTCTCCTCTGTTTTAATTAGACAGTCGGATTCCTCTTGTCCGTGCCAGTTCTTGATTAATGTATATAAAATGATATTCGTTAAAATATTATATTTCAAATATTTGTAAGTATTATGTTAATGATTATCAATAAATATAAATCAAATAACTATTACTAGTATTCATTTTATATTAATTAAATAACCATTGAATACATGATACCCGAATATCTACATCTCAAGAGCCAATTCTTTTCCCAAAGTTACGAATCTATTTTGCCGACTTCCCTTACCTACATTATTTCATCGACCAGAGACTAAACATCTTGGAAACCTGTTGCGGATATGGGTACGGTTATTCTATGAAATTTATTATGCTTCCATTAACTTTTTAAGTAATATAACAAGCACTTTGGATACCAACAAAATGTTAGTACTCTACGTTAAAATTTCATCTATATCTCTTGCTGAGCAATTTCCATAGATTTAATAACTTAAATAGAGAAGATATCTCTACCCAAAACTTGTTATATTGTAGTTAATTTCATTTATGTTACCATGCATAATATAGTTATTATCCTATATTATCTCCATAGATAGTATAGAAATATTAATCTATTTCCCTTTCGCTATATATGAATAAAAATTTTTCAATTTTAGCTTAGGACCGACTAACTCACAGTCAAATGATGTTGACGTGAAACCCTTTTCCACTTCGGTCCACAAGATTCTCACTTGTGTATTTGCTACTATCACCAAGATCTGCACTAATAACAGCTCCAGTCAAGCTTACGCTTATAACCTTCAATGCTATTATCACGCCAGCCTACACATATATTTTTTTTAAAAAAAAATAAATATATGGTATTGTCTAAGTATTTTGCTCAAGCGCCATCCATTTTCAAGGCTGCTTGATTCGGCAGGTGAGTTGTTACACGATCCTTAGCGGATTCCGACTTCCATGGCCACCGCCCTGCTGTCAGGATCAAACAACACTTTTTATGGGGTCTGATGAGCAAAAATTTAGGCACTTTAACAATACTTTTGGTTCATCCCACGTCGCCAGTTCTGCTTACCAAAAATGGCCCACTTGAAACTATACAATCGAAATTATGATTCAATTAAGCAATCATAATATCACACCCATTTATAGTTTGTAAATAGATAAAGAATATATTATTCCCTATTCCTCTAAACATTAGCTTTACCGGATGTATCTGTATATCAGTTTCAGCTATCCTGGGGGAAACTTCGGCCGGAACCAGCTACTAGATGGTTCGATTAGTCTTTCGCCCCTATACTAATGTCAGACGACCGATTTGCACGTCAGGACCGCTTCGAGCTTCCATCAGAATTTCTTCTGACTTCACCCTGCACTAGTATAGTTCACCATCTTTCGGGTCGCACTACTATGGCTATAACTGCAAAAAATGATTATATCATATATTTACGTTTCTCATGCGCTAATGATAATAAAATCAAAAGATCAGAGATTAAAATTATTTTCATTACGCCTTTGATATTAACAATATCAATGACTTGCCATAGCAATACACTCCTTGGTCCGTGTTTCAAGACGGGACATACAGCATACCAGGATTACATAGGAATATCAATATATAATAATATAATAATTATTAATAAATTATATTTAACACATGTGTCTTATATAATATTAATAAAATATTATATTATTAATAAATTGATAATATAAATATTAATTAATAATATAATTATTTTATTAAAGTTAACAAAAATAAAATATTTTTATCACTCTTTAATAAATAACTAATTATCATATCAATATACCCATGCTTAAAATTATTAATAAATATTAATAATAGTGCAACTGGCTCTGTATGCTTCCATCGTATCGGTTTCACGTCCTCTTTAACTCTCTCTCCGGAGTACTTTGCAATTTTCCTTCACAGTACTTGTTCGCTATCGGATTCATAGGAATATTTAGCCTTAGATGATGTTTATCACCAACTTTGCGCTGCACTTCCAAGCAACACGACTCTAAAGTTTTATAAATTTGATAAATATTATTAAACAACAGGGCTGGCACCTTCTGTGGCTGTATATTTAAATACAATTATTTAATAATATTATATCAATAATAATAAAACCTATACACGACATTTCGATATTACGAATGTAATATAGATTTCGTGATGGGCTAATTCCAGTTCACTCGCAGTTACTACGGAAATCCTATTTAGTTTCTTTTCCTCCGCTTAACGATATGCTTAAGTTCAGCGGGTACTCATACATAATTGAGGCAAAAAAAAATATAAAAAC
>NW_020171526.1:0-17014 GCF_001040885.1 Strongyloides ratti | reverse complement strand
ATAGATTAAATGAAGTTTATGTTTTCAATTTGTTTTTATTAAAAAATAATTTCTCGGCTATATCTCTGCTAAAATTAAGCTATATCTAAAATTTAGTCTTAAAATATTTTTTTAAATGTAATTTTTTAAAAAAAATGGTAAAAAAAACGGTATAAAAACAAAAAACCTGTGTAACTTTGGGACCAGTTGTTATAAAATTATGAATCCATAGTCATTCGATAGAGAATTTAAATACGCCCAGGCCTTTTTTTATTTTTCTCAAATTTCCAATTTTGAAAAAAGTTATGGCTAATTAACATTTACTTTGGATATAATTTGGACCAGTTAAAAATAATTTTTTTAATTTTTTCTTACAAAAAACAAATTTCCTGGCCAAAATTAAGCTATATATAAAATTTGGCTTGAAAATATTTTTTTTAAATATAATTTATTAAAGAAAAATGGTAAAAAAAAATGTAAAAAAACAAACAGACTGATGTAACTTTGGGACCAGTGGTCATAAAGTTATGGATCTATAGTCATTCGATAGAGAATTTAAATACGCCTAGGCCTTTTTTTATTTTTCTCAAATTTCAAATTTTGAAAAACGTTATGGCAATTTAAAATACTTGTTTGACCAAATAAGGCTTTAAATGTTAATTTTTTTATCTTTTTATTATGAAAATCAAATTTTTTGGTCATTTTTTACCTATGTACAAAATTTTATGTTAAAATTATTAAAAATAAAAAAGTTAATTTTTTGCGTTCTTGAAGCTTTTACTATATGAAGATGAAATTTTTTTTTAAAATGATTACGTTTTTCGTAATCAGCATGTTTTTATATTAGAAAAGTTATTTAAATATTTAAAAATTCAAAATAATTTCACCTACTCAATACTCGCCTATATATATTTAGGATATCATTAATTTTACATATAGTCATTTAATTACCTGCAAATCTTAGTACTATAATTTAGCTTATTTTATCACAATTTTTTAGATTGTTTTTATGATAAAATAGAAACTTTTTCGTTGATTGAGAAAGTACTGAAAGATTTTGATTTATTAAATGCTATCCGTATAAATGAAAAAAAAAACTTATAAAAAAACATTTTGTTTCTTTTTTTTGTAAAGAATAAATAAGCTTAGAGCATTGTTATTATTATTCATCTTGCACCTTGGAGATATTAAAGAAGAACGTAGTTATCATAGGAAAAGAATTTAAATTGCCTGATACCATTTTAAAGCATGTCTATAATTGTTTAAGAAAATGGAAATCGAACAAATTAAAGCGAAAAAAGTCTGCTGTAAATGGAAAAGTTTACAGCTCATAATCTAAAAGTGCAACAAAAAAAAATGTATGCCAAACAAATAGCTTTTACCTACAAGAAATCTGTAAAAAATATAATCTATAAAAATAAAGAAGAATTACTAAAAGCAACAAATATATAACTTGGTAGCCTTAATGGCTATATAAGAAGACATTAAAATTCTAATCTTTTAAATAATAAGTTCTAAAACATTTTACAATTAAAAAAGTAATGATTGTGTATACATTAAACTCAGTGCACTTTTATTGAAGTATTTTTTTTATGACTTTTGGATTTCTCATCGATGTTAGCTGCTGAAAAAAGCAACGCTGAAATAACTTATAGTGCCGTAAGTTTTATAGAATTACCTAGCATAATAATAAATTTAGGTGTCAATTTAAAAATATTAAAATATAAAAAATTAATCATGTTTATTTTATAATAAACACGCATAAGAAGATGAATATTTGATTTTAAAAGCAAGAGAAAATAGAACTTATGTAATTACAATAAAGAATAATGATTTTGAAAGCCTCAGTCAAGACAATTTTAAGGATGCAGTTGTAAGTTTTAATATATAAGTTTATTAAATATTTTTTAGTTATGTTACATGTGTTTATACATGACATGCAAAGAATCGTTTCCGATTGGCAAATATTGTTTTTTTATATGATTTGTACAATATTTACTATACAAAAATTTCACCAGTAAGTTTCTCTATAAATTTAATATATTTGTTTTTAAGGTATCTTAATTTAAAAAATTAAAAGCATATTAGACGTGAACAATTTACTCACATTGCAGCAAATTGACGTTCTTTTAACTAGAATGTTTAAATTATTCACATATTCGTTTCTGTGATGTGTGGTGTTTTTTTTATGTGAACTTTATTTTATATAATTATAATAATATGTTTTTTTTTAGGGTCTATTGATTTTTTTTGAAATTTTGAGTTTTTATAATTTTCTTTAAGTACAAGTGGTAAGTGTCTTTTTTTATGTATATTATTTAGTAACCATATTTTTATAAACAAATAAGAAGTAATAAATTATTTTTTAAGTATTTTTGTGTACAGATAGTGCCAAAATTAACTCAATTATTTGCTTTTTAAATATTAAAAAAAGAGTAAAAAATCTTTTTGGTGGCGTCCACACTTGATATTTGCCGAAGGTAAAGTCCAAATCTAAAGAACAATAACACTTAACTTTATTAAATAACTTTATTATAATTTTAATTATAATAATATAAAAATTAAGAAGAAACATTTTTCTATTTCTGGAATCGTATTACATAAAAAAAATATACATAAATATAACTTGCTTAATTCTACAAATATTAATTCTAATTTACGACACAAATTTCCCCTTATTTATAATGATTTTTATTTGGTAAAACAAGTTCTTTGTTCAGGGGTAGTAGGAAGTTGACTTATTATTCTTCTTTTTCGAACTAGTGACATTTCGATTGAACTATCTTCTGAATTAATATCATTCATTCTATCATTGGCAATATTTTTATTTATTCCATCTTCAGCAGTAATATTTTCCATGTCTTGATCTCCATGAGTATTCATTTCTCTTTCGTTTGCAATTTTTTGACCAGTAATACAATATTTAATAACTTCTAACAAAAAATAGAAATTAGATATATAAGAATATGGATTCAAAATGAGTGATGAAACAAATTAAGGAATTATCATAACTTTTTAGGTACTTATATAATAATTAAATTAGAAAGGTACAAAGTAATTTAATTGAAAAATCATAAATCTCAAAAAACTTTTTAAGACAATTTAAAGAAAACAATTCATAAAATAATTATGTTCTATTACAAAGGAATAATATAACAAAGCATTTTTATTTCAATTGTATTAATATTTTAAAAAATGTAAAAAAAAATTTTTAAGAATCTATATAAAGTTTTACCTTTTTTCTTACACTAATGGGATCCATTGTTTCATTCTGTTATGTGATGATGTAGCGGTAAAATGAGTTATACCATTTAGTAAAAAAAATAATAAAGTACTTATAAGCATATTTACTTGATAATAAATAAATAAAACAATAGCATAATTAAAAATAATTAAATATGGCTATCCGTAGTATTATTTATAGAAGCATATACTTAAGGTATTAACTTAAGACTATAGTAATGACTAACTGTATTATTCACTTTTTTTATTTTATACTTCTTTTCTTATATGCCTATTTCTTTAGTGCCTCAGTTCGGGTAGAATTACTTATTAAATATTTCTTTTTTCTATATTTTTTGTAGTTTTCTATGTGAAAATATATTATTTTTATTCTTTATTAGTATAGAATATTAAATTTTTTTTATCAATTAAAAATGATAAAAATAAAATTATTAAAGGAATTTATTATAAAGAGTTATACATTACTACATAGAAGTTATAAGTAGAATTACTGGCATACTCTTACAGAAACCAAAAATCTATCTTATATTCAACAAAATTTATTAAAAAACACAAAAATTAGAATTAAAATTTCTACTAGTTGCCACTAGGTTCTAAAATTTTAAGTATTTATAAAGTGGACCTAGTATTTCAAAATTGTCCTTTATATATTTTTTTATACAATAGTAAGGCGCGGACTTAGTAGATTCATGGTACCAAATATAACAAGAAACAATAATTAATTAAATTTAACACATTCTAAGTATAATTTTTTTACTTTAAACTCTCCTTTAAGTACAAAAAAATAGGGTACTTATCGGTTATACGCCCTTTAAAATTAAAATGAATGAAAACATTTGATAATTGATAAAATTTTCTCAAATAAAAACTTAATCACATAAAGGAAATAGAATGAACCCAATATAATATAAAAAACATAAATAAACTTTTTTAAAAATTAACTAATAATAATAGAAAACATGATGAGATTTGATATTTGAGTCATTTTTTTTTTTCGTTTCATGATACAAATTAACGACAATTTTTTAATTTTATGATAAAAATTAATGATGAATTTAATTTTTTTTAAATTTTTTTTTTCCATCTTGTAGAAAAAAAGATGGAGAATCTGATAGACCTATTTATTTTTCGAAAAAAATATTTTTTATATACGTTTCTGTCATTTTAAGCAAAAAAAGGGTTTAACAGAATTGTACCAAGAATAGCACCAAATAAATAATAAATTTATTTTTTTTTTTAATTTTTTTTTAAATTTTTTTCATCCATCTTGTAGAAAAGAAGATGGAGAATCTGATAGGCTTGTTTTTTTTTCAAAAAAAATAATTTTAAGGCAAGTTTCTATTATTTTAATTTTAAAGAGCGTATAACCGATAAGTACCAAAAATAGTGTTGAAATATCTTTTAAATGACATTATACATGAGTAAAAAATATTTTAGTAGCTCCTACATCTGATTTGGTCAAAGGTAAAGACCAAGATCTTATACAATAAACACTCAATATTAATAACTTTATTTTGAATTATATAACAAAGATAACAAGAAAAGAAACGTTTCTTTCTAGAATCCAAGATAATTTATATTACAAAAAGAAATAACTTACTCAATTTTTTACAATGTAGATTTTAAGTTTAGAACCAATTTTTTTTTTTTTTTTTGGATAAATTATAATAAATTTTTTTTTTAAAAGTATAATAATAAGTAATACAATAAATAATTGGATTCTATAGAGAGATGAAAGTTAACAATAAAATATTATAAAATAATTAACTCTTGTATATAAAATCATTAAAGAAGGTACAAAGTGTCCCAATTTATAAGATCAAAAAGTATACTTTAATGTATTACATATCAGTGTTAATGATAATATAGCAGGGTTATATTACTATACATTGTAATGTATGATTAATTGAATTAGTTTTATTTTTGATCTTTTCAAAACATTTTTGTATATAAATTAAGTATATTTAGCATATATATTTAATACATTATATATATATAGATTTATCTATGAAAATATTAGTAATAAAAATCAAAACGAAATTTTAAATATTAGGATTTAATAACAACTTATTTTTTATTTATATAAATATTTATTTAACTATTATTGTTTTCTAAAACTACTTTTTTTTTAAAAATTAATAAATTGTTAGCTAATTAAATTAAAATGTTTAAATATAATATTGAATAATTAATTTTTAAGATTATCTCAAAAACAACATTTCCTTTGTTAAAAAAAGTTATCTCATTTATAACAACACCAAAAACTTTATAATCTGTCTTTGTTGTTATGTTAAAAAATTATGATTAAGAAGTTATGACCAGGTTTAAGCGAAAAAACATAAAAATGATAAAATTATTGTAATTTTTTTACATATATTTCAATATATAATATATCAAGAATGAAAATTGATGTAGTATTCAAAATGCAGAGAAAAAACTTACAGAGACGTTTTTTTTTTGATAAATTTTTTTTTAAAAAGTTTTTAATAATTTTGCATTTTTTACTTACTTTAAATTATCATATCTCACTTCAAAATTGATTTTTTCAATAAACAAATTTTGGAAACGTTTTTTCTAATCTTTTTTTCAAATTTTGCAAAAAAAAACATTTGCAGATTTTGCTAAAATATTTATATAAAACGTAACTTTTAAAAAAAAGTATCAAACTTTTCGTAATTAGCAAATTTTTTAACCTCATAAAAAGTTAAATAAAATTAAAAAATTGAAAAAATACTTTTTTATTCAATTTTTGCTTAATAAATCTTTTGGAAAGTTTTCTTTAATAATTAATTAATAAAGAGAATGTTGTTATTATTATTTTATTTCCTTCTAATTTAATATTAATAATTTTTAAGTAACAATTGTAGTTTACATTTTAAAATAAAATTATAAATAAGTAAAAAAATTTTAATACAACAATTTGTTGATTGATCAATTAAGTGAAAAATTTAGTTTCAAAATTTAACAAAAACATTCATATTTATTTCTTATTGTTTAAAAGTTATTAACAATTGAAAAGAAATAATTATTATATATTGTTATGCTAAAACAAATAAAAAAGAATAAATTTAAAGATGTAATAAGACAAAGAAGATCCTCTATTGAAAATAAAAACCCTCTTTATAATAACTTTATAAATAAATTAATTTATCAACTATTAAAAATTTCGCATTTCAAAATTTTAATTTTATGTTCTATTAATGTATAATATAAATTAAATTATTTAATAAAAGTTAACTATCAAGTACCTTTTTTTTAATTATTTAATTTTTTTCTATTTATGAAAATAAATAGTAAAAGTTTTTAATAAAAATTCATTTAATAATAAAAAAAAGCAGCGATAAAATGATGTTAAGAACAATTTGATAAAATTTTATAGTTATAAAAAGAAGAAAAGTTAAGAATATTTTATCATTACATTTTTACCAATTAAACGAATAAGCATTTTAATTCTTTTTAGTTTTTTGATTATTATATAAATTAAACGGGTTCTAATTTAATTAAAGGTTCACTCAATAAAAGAAATATTTTAGAACAATAATTTTATATGAAAAAATTGTAGATTATGTAAATAATATAATAATAATTATTATTCTATTTTTTTGACAAAAAAATAAAAGTTAAATTTTAATAAAAAAAATATATATATTTGGAGTTGTCTTAATTGATTTACTTAACAATTCTTTTTTTTCAAAAATAAAACTAGATAAATAACAACAGTAATAATAAAATTGTTAAAAAAGATAATCAGAAACGATTGATTCAATTTTAATTGTTACCTTTTCTTTTTTGTAATCTTTTTATAATAATTATAATTTATTGGATTTTGACAATTATTTTTTTACATTAAATATGTAAATTTTAAACGTATAAATTGTTAATAAACATTAAGTCTTAATGGTGTTTTTATTATAAAAATATTTATTTCTTATTAATGTTAAATATATTGAATGAATGAAAGTATAAAAAACAATATATAAAAAAAATAGTATTTCCATACTGTTAATTTATTACTATTTTCAAAAGAAGATTATGTTGTAATAAAACAAATTTTTTTTAAGTTTTCTTAATAAAAAATTATATATATTAAATAAAAAATGGAGTTATATAATGTTAAACTGTTTAACAAATATTTATTCAAAAAATTGTTCAAAAGTAATTTATATAAATATTCAATTTCAAATAAAAAAAAACTTATTTTTAAGTTTTTTTAAAAAACAATACTAAATTAAAATAAAAAAAAATTGGCTCAAACTAAAATTTTTTAAAACAAATAATTTACAAAATTTTAGATTACTGTATATTATTTTTTAAATGTTAATAAAAATTAATAAATATATAAAATGTAGTAAAAAGATATTGTTTTTATTAAATTTATATTTTAATCATTTAAAATTAAGACAAATAAAATTTTTTTACTACTTTATAGTAATATAAAATTATATTTATATTTTATTATCAATACAATATTCTATTATTAGAGTTAAAAGAAATAATATAATTACATAATTAAATGTTAAGTATTTAATTATCAAAAAAAAGTTATCATTATAAATTTATGACTTTTGTACTTTTTAATATTATCTTTAAATTTTATATATAAAGTAAATTTATATGAATTATCTTATAATCTACAAAAATTTTTTTTTTATTATACTAAAATATAAGTAAAAACATCTGGTAATAATTTTTATTTATTTAACAATATTTTTTTTTCTATAATTTTTTATTTCCAATTAAATAATAGAAAAGATTAATATTCTTTTACATTAATAGAATTCCAAAAAGTATTTTATATTAAGATTAATATAACAATTATATCTTAATTTCAAGAAAACAAGATATTTTTTGTTGATATTGTAAAAAATTAAGCTAAATATATGGCTTAAAAAGTTTTTAATGATAACATTTAAAAATATAGGATATACTTAAGTCTAGAAAAAAATCATTTCTTATTAATTAAATTTTTATCTTACAATTACTGATAGATCATTGTATTTAATCAATAATGTTTGAAAATGATGATATATAAATGATGATTAATAAACTATATATAATGATAAAAAAAGTAATATAATTTATATAATTTTTTTACCTTATAAATGGTTATATTTAAATCTACGAATTAGTTATATTGTAAAACTTATTAATATTTTTAAATATAGATTGTAATATTCAAGAAATTTAATTTATTATTTTATTATAACTACGTTTAGATTAAATTTAGTACTACGATTGAATCACTGTTATTGCATCTTGTGTTGTTTTTTTTTCAAGTTTTGAAGCTTTTGATAGAGTGCTAAAAAAAGCTAGAAGAATATTTTATTATTGATGCAACTTCCAATTATATTCTGATCTTAATTACACCTTGAAATTTGTAAAGTTACTGTATTTAAAAAAAATCTAATAAAAAAATGGCGTTCAAAAAAAAAATTAATATTATTAATATTTAATAAGTTTGTTTGGAATATTAATAATAATTTCTACCAAAATTTTTTTTTATTTTTCGTAATATTATACAATTTTAAAATATAGTTAGTTTTAAAATTATATTTATTTAAAACATTTTTTATTTTGTTACATAAATAATAAATATTTTATTTAGACAGATTAAAAGTTAATTTTTATTCTTTATCTTATCGCTATTCTTTCTATTATTATGCTGCAAAATTTTCTAAAAAAAATTTTTTTAACTATTAAAAATCAAGATATTCTTGATATTATTAATAAATCAAAATCTTGTGAAGAAAGTATCAACATATTAGGAGAGAAGTTAGGTTATGATAATTTAAATGTTATGGAAAAAGATATAAAAAAATTTAAAAAATTAATTAACTATTTTATGAAAAAATATAAACTTTTTAAAGAAAATAATAATATTAACAAATTTTTATCTAAAGAAGATATAAGATTTACAAATTTTTTTAACAAAATATCTACTAGAATAGGTAATTTTAATATATAACTTAATTATATATTTTATATTTTAGATAAAAAAAAATTACCAAAAGAAAAACCAAAAAAAAATTTTAGAAGAAGAAAGAATTATGATAAAACTAATAATAATACATCAAATATTACCTATAATGCTACAACATCAACATCTACTAATGATAATTCATTAATAATTAAGAAAAAAAAATTTTCAATAGGTAAATTATTATATATATTTAATAATAATATTGTAGATGCAAATTTGAATGACAATATTATAACTCATATTATTTCTAATTATATTTATCAAGAAAATTTTAACATTGATTTTTATTTAAAAAATATTATGTATCCATTAAATATTGATATAAATTATTATAATTTTAAATATCAATTATATAATATTTCTGGTGATGGTCATTGTGCTTTTAATTGTATGGCTATTTTAACAAAAGATGATTATACAAATGTAAAAGGATTCATTCGTACAAGACAATGTATTATTAATTTTTATAATAGACTTAATAGTGATATAAATTATAAAAATAATAATAAGTGGATATTACCTTATTTGGTTATTGATGATATACAGTCAAATATAAAAAGATTATCGTGGTTTAAGACTCCAGCACCACCACAAAATTGGGGAGATGAAACAGATTTTTCAATTTTTGGGTTGATAAATAAATTAAGAATTTTGATTATTTATGATTTTTTAAGTAAAAAAAAATATTATGTATGTTGGAAATCTTATGCCTCTTTATACCATGATACAATAAATTCATGGCCATTAATTATTATTTACTATAATGAATCACATTATGAAATTGTGACTAAATTATATAATTATTCTATTTCTGATATATCTAGTGCATCTACTGATAAAGATACTTTATATACACCATCAAGATATCATATTAGAGAAATGTTACAAACTACTAATATTTATTATTATGATAACAAAATGCTTCCAGATAGATTTAAAAAAACATATAATAGTTCACAATATCAATTAATTAATATTAATTCTTCTTCTACTATAAAAAAAATTGGTTTTAAAAAAAATATTATACTGGAACCTAGAAATTTTGGTAATATTAATGATGGTGGTCAATGTTCATTTTGTAAAGCATTATTTTTTTATAATGAAAATGTTGGAATGAAATGTTGTGGTAAAGGGAAATATACTGATGATATAAAAATTACAAAAAATTATCCAAAAGATTTAAAAATTTATTTTGATATTAATCATCAACTTGGTAAACTTTTTTTATCTAATATAAGAGAAATTAATTTTGATGTATCATATAGTCAATTTAATTTTACACCAAATGCTATTGGAAAAAAAAATCAATCTTTAATAGTTAAAGGAAAAGTAATTAATAGATTAAATTTAAAACATTTTAATATTAAAGAATTTGACAAAAATAACTATCAAGAACAATCAAAATATTTAATGTATGGCATTGATGAATATAAAGCAATGTTATCTAAAAAAGAATTTAAAAATCAAGATAAAATAAATTTTATAAAAAATAAATTTAAAAATTATTTGATGGATCAAGATTTAGCAAAAATTTATAAAACAGTTATTGATTTTATACCAGATAACAATAAAAAATATTATCAAGTAAAAATTGTTAAAGAAGTTAAACCAGATGAAAAAAATATTGAAGTATTACCAGATAAAGATATTATTACTTTTATTTATGATTCTTCAAATAATAGTATACCATCAATGAATTTATTAATAGGAAAATATGATAATAATAATAAAAATAATGATTACAAAAATTTATCATTGTTATCAAGAAATTTTAAATTATTAGATGCTCTGACTTATTCAGTTTTATTTCCAAATGGTGAAATAACTTATGATATTGATAAAAAAATGTCTAAAAAAAATATATATCCAAGTAGAAGAGAATTCATAAGATACAATTTATATGAAAGAAAAGATGATACAATACTTCTTAAATCTGGTAGATTATTTCAACAATATATAATTGATTATTATATAAGAATAGAAAATGATATATCAAATTATAATAAGATATATTATAAAAAAATTTTGAAAAATAAATTGGCAAATTATTCAATTACTGATGATAATGTTCTTGATAAAGAAGATGATGATGACAATGATGATATTATTGATAATAATAATTATTTAAATCAACCATTATTAAAATCATTTACAGGTGGACCATCTTGGTATAAATTTAAATATTTAAACGCTATTGCTGTTCAAAAATATTATGGATTACCTGATTTATTAATTACACTTGTTTGTAATCCTTGTTGGCCAGAAATAAAAGAATCAATAGGTGATAATTATCAACCAATGGATAGACTTGATATAATATGTAGAGTATTTTATATAAAATTTAAAGAATTATTAAAATTATTAAAAAACTCTATATTTGGTGAATATATTTATTTATTTTATTGTATTGAAGTACAAAAAAGTGGTTTACCTCATGGACATATTGTAATAAAATTAAAAAATTTTAAAAAAGAGCCCAATTATATTGATAGTATAATAACAGCTGAAATTCCAGATAAAGAAAAAGATAAACAATTGTATGATTTAGTAATGATACATATGATACATAAAAATTGTGGTAAATTAAAAGAAAAAGCAAAATGTTGGAATAATTATAAAAAAAAATGTAGCAAAAATTATCCAAAACCATTTATTAATGAAACAACTATTTGTGATGAAAATGGAGAAGTTTTTTATAAAAGAAAATCAGACAATGAAATGAACAAATATGTTGTTCCATATAATATTTTTCTTCTTAAATATTTTAATGCTGCTATAAATGTTGAAATTGTAAGTAATATAATTGGATCATCATATATATTTAAAAATATGATGATTAACAATGATAGTAAATCAAAATTAATTAATCTTGAAGTTTTATTAAAAAATAAATATGAAATATCAAATTATCAAAAAGTTAGATGTATAAATACAACAGATGCTTTATTAAGAATATATCAATATCCATTACTTGGAAATACAGTAGCTGTTGAAGTTTTATATATACATGAAAATTATTTAAAAAATTCTACATTACCTGATTATATATTAGATAAAGAAAATGAAATTGTAAAATATCTTTATACAAAATTTGTAATAGGAAAAAGCAAACTTATTGCATACTTTGATTTAATGAAAAAAGAAAAAGAAAAAAATAATCCAAATCAGGAAGTATTAAATTTAACATATGAAGAGATTCCAAAATTATTTAAATGGGATCCATTATATCCAAGAGATAATGTAAATGTACCACGTAGTGAAAGAGGTGCATGGATTAGAAGGGTTAATAATAATAAAGTAATAGGTCGAATTGTTGTTGTATCAAAAAAATATAGAGAATTATATGCAATGAGATGTTTACTTTTAAATAGAAAAGGTGTAACATCATTCAATGATTTAAAAACTATAAATGGAATATATTATGATACATATGAAAAAGCTGCTTATCAACTTAATTTAATTAATGATATTATTATAAGTAAAGATCATTTTAAAGAATTAACAAAAAAAATTTCACCAGAAGAATTTATAAATTTATTTATAATATATATAACATTTGATGATAAATTTGATGATCATAAAATTGTTGTAGAAGAAAACAAAGAATTTATGTTGAAACCATATAAAAAAACATCATATATTGAAAATAATATAAATATATCGGATAAAGAAGCATATAAATATCTATTAAATGATATTTTACAAAAATTAATTGTAAATGGATATAATATAGAAAAAAGTAATTTACCATTTAAAAAAAATATTTTATTAAATAAAAATGAAATAGATGTTAATAAAGAAAAAAGAAAATTAGAATTATTAATTAATCAAAGTAACAAAAAACAATTAGAAGCATTAAAGGAATTAAAAAAAATGTTATTATCAAATAATAAAATGAAATTAATGTTAATTGAAGGACCTGCTGGAACTGGTAAATCTTTTACTATTAAATTATTACAAACTTATTTAAAAATAGAAAAAAAATATTATTTTACTTTGAGTAGTACAGGATTATCTGCAACATTATTTGAAAATGGTCAAACTGTTCATTCTTTTTTTAAAATTCCATTAAATATAAATGATTTTGATTATGAAATTGATATAAATAAAATAAAAAAAATGAATCATTATAATATTAATAAATTACAAAAAGAATGTGATGTTATATTTATTGATGAAGTATCAATGATAAGTTGTAAACAATTAAATTATATTGATTTATCATTAAGAAAAAATTTAAATATTGAAAATTTTTATTTTGGAGGAAAAATTTTAATACTTAGTGGTGATGTTAGACAATGTGTTAATATACTTGAAAAAAATCCTTCATCTCAAGAACTAATATCATCTATTATATTAAATTCATTATATTTTCGAAATAATTCAGCAAAAATAATTAGATTAGTTGATAATATGCGGGTAAATAAAAATGAAAAAGAATTTTCAACATTTTTACTTCAAATTGGTAATGGAATAAGAAAAAATAATAATAATGGTGATGAAAATTATTTATATGATGGTAGAATGAATAATGATGGATTTGTTTCTATACCACCTTCAATGATTTTTGAAGGAGATGACAATGCATTTATTGAAGAAATTTTTGGTAAACATTTATCTTACAAAAATTCTAATGTTGGGATAATAACACCAACAGATCATGTTGCTAATATGTTAAATGAAAAAATTCTTTTAAAATACTTTAATAATATAGAAACTTTTTATTCAACAGACAAATTATATTATAATGATGCATTAAAAAAAAGTTCCAATATATTTCAAAATTATAATCCTTATGGATACCCCAAACATAAATTAAATATATCAAAAGGATGTATATTAATATGTTTAAAAAATTTAAATGTTAAAGAAGGATTATGTAATGGAACTAAATTAATATATAATGAAACCATATCTTTTAATAATGAAAAAAAAAAATTATTGAAATGTACTTCATTAGATAATAAAAAAATATATTTAATACCACAAGTAGAATGTTGTCCAATAAATTTAGATATACAAATACCATTTACAAGATATCAGTTTCCGGTTAAATTAGGATATGCTTTTACAATAAATAAATCACAAGGCCAAACTTTTAAAAAAGTTGGTTTATACATAACTGAAAGTGGACTATTTTCACATGGTCAATTATATGTAGCATTTTCAAGAGTTAGATCCATAAATGACATTAAGGTTAAATGGTCATATAAACAAGAAATAGATAAAATTGGAAAAATAAAAAATGTTATTGAAAGAGGAATACTTGATTTAATTTTGGATTAATATTTAATTATATTATGGTAAAAATTTGAATATTTTTTTTATAATGAATAGTTGGCTTACACTTTAAAAATAATTATTTATTAAATATTTTTTTTAACAAAATTAATTCTTTATTGTTGTATTAACTTATAATTTACATATTAACATATTTAATACAATATAATAAGATGATATATATAAAAAAAAACTAATGCAATGATGATATATAAAATCTTTAACATAATAGAATGATAGTCCCATGAATAAAATTTATCATGCTTTTATTCTATTTTTAAACAATAAATTATTCTTTTTACACTTTATACCAATTAATCTAAAACATATAATATCAATTTACAATCATTTGAAAAAGAAAAAATTATTATAATAATATAAAAGTGTAGTATAACCAATATATAAGAAAAATAATTTACATTGAAAAACTTTTTTTATAAGTTTAAGCATAGTTTTTAATTCTTATAAAAAAAAATTTTCATCTAAACTATTGTAATGCTTTAGAATATATCATTTTTAAGTAGTAGATTATTTTCAAAAATTATTAAAAATAAAAAAGCAAGAATTAATAAGAAAGCTTTTCTTTCTAAAAAAGATATTTAAACAATTTGAAATGAAAAAATTGGCAATATTGAAATAAATTCAATTAAATGTTGGAGAAGCAAAGTAGCAATAAACAAAAAAAAATTTCATGCTAAACTAAATAAACAATTTTATTTTGTAATAAAATTAAATTTTGAAAAAAATTAATAAATTTTACAAATTTATTAAGAGACTAGCTATTAGCTTAGTAGTAGATAGTGCAAAAGATGTACTCATCCAATAAAATTGATCATTTCTTTACTAATCTAAATGATAAAAAAAAATGTCATTATAATTTAAAAATTAAAATATTAAAAATAGTGTAAAATTATGTTAATTTTAAAAGCGTTTCTGATAATAAAATTACACAATCAAAAAAAAATATTTTCAAAAATTTAAATTAAGATAAATTATATGTTTCAAATTATCACAATATTTTTTTTTACATTATTTAGAAACAAAAAAATTTTAAAACGTTGTAAAAAGTAAAAATTAAATATATAGCTATTAGAAGAATATAAAAATTAATTAGGTGATTAATACATCTTGCTTATTGCTAATGATAATAGTTGATACATAAAAATTCTTTTAAATTTTTCCAAAAGCTTAGAGCATTTTTAAATATATAAATGAATAACAAATATGTAAAAATTTTTATAGATATTTTTATTTTTAAAAAATTTTTCTGGTAAAACAAACTACTATGATTAACAAAAACGTAATTATTTTTAGAAAAAAAAATTCATCTTTGTATATTAAAAGTTTTAAAAACGCAAAAAAATTGTTTTTAATGATCTTTATGTTACATTTTGTATATAAGTATAAAAATAGCCAAAAAAATTTTTTTAATTAAAAAGTTGAAAACAATTAGTATTTTGAACCTAATTTAGCTAAAAATGTTTTCACTGTTACAATTTTTTAAAAATGAAATTTAAAAAATAAGACCCGAGATGTTTAAATTTTTTATCGAAAGAGTATAATATAAAAAAATTTATATTAATGGTCACAAAGTTAATCATCAAAAAAAAAACTATTTAATTTTTGTTTTTTTTGAATTTTTTAAACCTTTGTTTGCTTATAACTTTTTTCCTATTAAATATTTTTTACGAAATTTTAAAAATTAGCTTAGTTTTAGCATAAAGATTCTTTTGGCATAAATAAAATATAAAAATGTTAATTTCTTCCTTTTCAAATTAAACTCAAAGTAAACCCTGAAAATCTTAATATGGTAATAACTTTTTTTTAAATAACAATTTTTAAAAATACTCATGAAAACATTTGTAGATATTTAAATTTCGCATTAAATAATTGCGATTTCATAACATTGGGACCATTGGTTCATGAAATAATCCAAAATAGTTTTTTTTTTTTAATTTTTCTATAAGACATTTTAAAATTAATATTTTTAAGAAAATTTTTATATGTAGCTTAATTTTGGCCAGGGAATTTGTTTTTTGCAAGAAAAAATAAAAATAAATTTTTTTAACTGGTCCAAATTAGATCCAAAGTAAATTTTAAATAGTCATAATTTTTTTCAAAATTAAAAATTTGAGAAAATGAAAAAAACGACTAGGCGTATTTAAATTCTTTATCAAATGTCTATGGATTCATAATTTTATAACCACTGGTCCCAAAGTTACTCGGTAAAGTTTGTTTTTTACAAATTTTTATATACCGTTTTTTTTTAAAACAATTTATTAAAAAAAATATTTTAAGACAAAATTTTATATATATCTGAATTTTAGTTAAGAAATTAATTTTTAATAATAAAAAATTGAAAAAATAAAATTTATTTAGCCTAAACTTGGCACAAACATATTTCAATTCAAGTTAAAAATAGCCAAGTTTTTTATTTAAATTAATATTTCAAAAAAAAATAAAAAGTAATTTGAAGTTACTTTAATTGTCTTTCGAATAAATATAATTTTATAACATATGACCAAGTAATCT